>NW_017682207.1:3974-10318 GCF_001879085.1 Nicotiana attenuata | reverse complement strand
AATTTGCATAGCCCGAGAACGCCATGCCATGGCCTGAGGACCTTATTCTATCTTTTGCATAGCATTATTCAAAGGCATCATTGTTCGGAGGCATCATTCTCATAGCCTGAGAACATCATTTCATAGCCGGCGAATCTTTTATTATACTTTTCATGGCCCAGGACGTCATGGTCTGAGGACGTCATCCTAACCGTCCAAACACAACATTCATGGTCCAACGGGAACTTGCATCACGTTTAAATTTATGCACAATATATGTTCGCATTGCTCATTTGCAGGTAAACCGGCTAGCAACGGCCGTCTCAGCAGGAGCGATCCCGCTCCAGTTCCCGTAGCGTACTAGACTTTGACCATCCTTCCCAACCTGGATATCGCGTTCGTTTTTTCAAAAATCTCCATCGGCATATCCCGCCGATGGATCCCAAACTACATATGGCCTGATTCCTGTAAGACCAAGGATATGTCGGCGGCTCAGGAACCAGAGCTCGGTCAAAATTCTTCAAATCGTTTCGTTCTGTCAAATTGGCCATCATATCTTTACCCGACAACTCTTTCATCCTTCCCGGGTAAAGAGGGGCAGCTGTTGATACCCAATTTTTTCCTATGTATTTTTTATATACAAAATACTTTCAAAATAACATGTATATGCATATATAAGCATGCCCAAGTATTTTGGTACTTTTCCTAATTTTTAAAGATTTTTAAAATCAATTTATTGTCCACTTTAGCAGTACAAAAATCAGTAATTATTCCCAAAAACTATCAATTTTGGTGAATAATTTATTTTATTCTCATATTTATACCAAAATATAGTTGAGGTAATTTTTTGTATATTTTTTACAAATTTGTTTGGTATTTAAAAGACTAAATTGCCTATAATTGCAATTTTAGCCTATTTTAAGATTGATAGCATTTCATAATTATAAAATTGGTTCCAGTATTTTTAAATTAATATTTATATATTATTTACTGGCTCAGTACTTTTAATTTGCTTTTAAAATCATCTTTACTATTTTTTATAAATAAAAAGGGAAAAACTGGCTATTTAACATTTAGCCCCATTTCATTTCAATTGTATCCTACTTTACATTTCAATTTTAACCCTAATTGACCCAGGCCTAATTAGACCAACCCAATTTCATTTTACCCGGCCCCGACCCAATTTAAAAATCCACTCGGTTCCTGTTATTAATCCAGGCCGTTGATCATTTTGATCAACGGCCATAATTCCCCCTTACCATTTTAACCCCAAACGACCTACCCTAATCCCTCATTTCATTCTGATAGCCGCCTTTGAAATCCTTTCGTCTCTCAAACTCTCTCAACGGTTCGTCGAAACCCTAATCGTCTCCTGCCCTTTCCAACCACCACTCCACCGGAATCCATGGCTTTTCAGGCCATGGATGGTCTATACTCACCCCCTCCGCCATTAAACCTTGGATGTTCGAGGTTTCAAAGTCTGACTCCGATGGTTCTCTTTCAGATCTTTGGTTCCATGGCCTCTCCGGCCTTTGCTCCAGCATATTTAAGCCTCAAGAGCCTGATTCTCCCTCATCCGACTTAGATCGGACATTTTCGAAGCCATTCTCATTCTAGGGTTCATCTGAAACCCTAACTATCGAGGTTCTCTCCGATTATCTTTTAGATCTGTTATATGTTTGTAATATTGCTTAAGTTTCTTAAACGTTTTCTCCGATTTTCTTTCAAAAAGTTACTTCTTTTCGATTAGGGTTTCTGGAAAAGGTTCTTGAAAATGTTTCTGACTCTTCTTCTTCTTCTTCTTCTTTTCTTGGTGTGAATCGATCCCTGCTATGTTCTTATTTGCTCTTTTCTGACTCGCATGCTTTTTCGTGTGTTCTTATATTTGCTGTATTATGAAGTTTTCTGTTGTGCTTCGTTCTGTCTCCTACTGGTTTCAATATCATGCTCTCACATGCCTATCTTATGTGTTCCTTTACTGTGTTTTCTTACTGAGTTTTAGTCCTTTGTTTGCCTTTACCAGACTTTGTTCTTTCTAGATGTGTTTCATCGACTATTTCCTTAAGTTTACACTACCCCTTTATCTCCTGAACTCGTTTAAATTCCAAGCTTTTCTTGAAACTTGTTCCCTGTACTTCAAATTAGTTTCTACGTTCTATTTGCCTTGGACCTGCTATTGTGCTTGTATGTTTTCTCATGAGACTCTGAAAGAGGTCTCTGAGTCTGTTTCAATAGCTTGCCTTCTCATCTCTGTGTCGAATTCGAGTTTAAAAACCCTAAGCTTTGGGGGTTTCTTTGGCAAGTTTTTGTGTTTGGACAGGGATTCTACTTTGAAACCTTGAACTCTCAGACTCACTCCGAGTTTATGAACTGAATTTGAACTTTTTCTGCGTTTGTGATTTTGAAACTAGTCACACCTCCTTTTTTACACACCACCCGAAGGTATAATATATAAGGGAGTTTTTCCAATTTAAGTGACATTATTCGAAATTGGATTATTTATTTATTTTTGTTCAGAGTCGCCACTTGGGATGGGTTTGTTTTCTGGTGTCCCAAGTCACCGGTTTATTTTAAATCCCAGATCGAGGAAAAATTGTCGACTTCCCATTTGGAGTCTGCGAACCAGAAATTCTGAATAAGGAATTCTGTTAACCCGAGGGAAGGTGTTAGGCACTCCCGGATCCCGCGGTTCTAGCACGGTCGCTTAAATTATTATAAATGGCTAAAATCTGATTTTTATACATGTTTAATCCTATAGTGCAATTTTATAATATTTACCACTTTTAGTTAAAAAAATTTAAGAAAGTGAACGTCGTTTAAAAGCGTGTTTTTGGATCACGTCACATGAAATGCACCCGGATCCTCGACACATTCTTATTACGTTTTGGAATTTGGATTTGGGTCGCATGAAATGCACACCCGTATTTAAGAAGGTAAAATTATTTAAAAGCGTGCCTAAAGCGACTAACGGGTTATTATCTTTGCGGGAGGCCGTGGAATTCGCTAAACGGCACGCCCCAAATTCTAAGTATTTTTAATTAAGCATTTAATAAGGGCCCCGCAATTTATGCATTTTTGTTTGGAGAGGCTTATCTCATTGTTTTATCTAAAGGCCAACCTAAAGCAAACTTCGATTTTCTAATTATTTTTTTTGTCTCTAAAAGGGCCTAATTAATTTGCATTTATAAATTCGGGCCTCGAGTTCAAGTCCGAATTCAAACAAAAAGGAGGACCCTCTTAATTTGAGCCTGCTACCTAACTCGAAAACCTAAATTTATATTGCAAATTAATCCCTCATATTCCTAATGTAATTTAAATAGATTTTTAGCTTCTAGCATTTTTGGGCCTCAAAATCGATCTAAGAAGAGCGAAAGTGCCCTCAACTTCAGGGAAGCTGTCCAGATGGCTGGGCTAGGGTGCACGCCCAATTAAAAAAAACCTTGTCCTTAGTGGACTGCCCAGTATATCGGCCCTGGGCTTGCTATACTTGGATCTCTTATTAAACTGGCTGGACCGAAGTTGGCCCAGTTCCTTTCATAATTCAAGTGGCTGAGCCGATATTGGGTTATCCATACAAAAGTATCATTAATGTAAAATGTAAATATTAGATTAAAGACCTGATCATCTACTCAAGGTTTGGCGTTAATTAATTAACACTCCAGCTTCCAAATCCATACTTTTACTGTCACTCCTAATGGCAAATAGATGGATAACATGTAATCAATAACAGATTTAGAACTAAGATGCAAACGTTGATATATTTATGTTTTTTGCAGATCCTATGAACTTTGAGCAACAGGATTGTGACATTTACAATAATAGAACCTAATATGAGTTACCTAATCCTTCTATGAACTAATACCTGAATTATACAGAGTCCAATTAAAGTCACAACAAAAATCTGATAGTAAATATCTGAAGTGAACTTATAGGCAAGTATAGAGGCAAATCACAGTGCATCCAAGCGTTCCTTTGTTTAAACTAATCATAAACTTATATCCAAATTAATCAATGAAGACGGCTAATCGAAAATACATCCAGCATACAGTCCAGTTTAGTCTAGTTTATACAAAATGAATTTGAACAGTCCTAATTAATACAAATAGTCCTATTTAACACTAATACATGTTTGTTCAAATGAAGCTATAGCTACATATTAAACTAGTAATGAAAACAAAGGCAGATTCGTAATTCTACGTCATTTGATGTCAAAATCGTTCACATACATTGAGTGAAACTTCAGAGCATTAGAGACAACAATATACCTGGAATTGAGCGAAGTAAGAAGGAAATAAGATCAACAACAGTTCAGCAAATCACAGCAGCAAGATCAGCAATAACATAGCTCACGCAAGGCCAATTTTCAACCCAAATCAAGCCACAATACCCGGGGAGGAATGATAGAAGAGTAACAGCAATAAAATGACCAAAATAACACTGATTTTCACCCAAATTTAGTTGAAATTGAACCAAGAATATCTTAAAGACTTCAAGCACCAGAAACCGAGCTAGAAGATGCTAATCAAACACTACAACTTGAAATTCAACCCAAAGTCACAATAGAACAGTATTTTTGTTGAGTTTTGCTGTATTTTTCTTTTGTTTTTGGTTTTTTGGAAGAAATGAAGATCTAAGAGAAGTTGTTGAACTTTAGGATTTCAGATTTGAATATCAATTTTGAAATTCAAAATTTCAGATCTTAAGCTTGCAGGAAATGTGTATTGGGGGGCAATTTAGAAGTTTGAATTTTCAGGAATTCTCAGATTTTTTTCAAACTTTTTTGAGGAATTTTCAGATTGTTCACACTTCAAACTTGCAAAACAAGGCAAGGGGTATGCCTTTTTATAGGCAAAACTAGGGCAGCATCAGATTTTTGTTTTACACCCTCAATCCCTCTTTTATTTTCAGATTTTAACTACTTAAACCCCTCATTTTATGCCTTGTTGGCCAAGTAACACTACTAACTTTCTGAATTTCAAATTAAAACCCCATCTAGAAGGTTCTAGTGATTTCCAATTTCAGTTACTGCAAGATTCTTTCATTGTAGAATGCCTGTACTACCCTTGAATTATTTCTAAATTTACTAGCCTATGTCAAACTAACCCCAAACCCTTCTAAACTTGGTCAAAAATTGACCATGTTTAAACAAACAAATGCTGGAGTATTCAATTATACCCAAACAATTCCAATTATAAATAAAAAAAACCTAAAAGTTGAGCTAATCCATCTAACTAATCAACACTGGAAATTAATTCTAATTGAACACTGTTACTGCTATGAACTAGACAAAATTAAGAACCAAAATTGATAAAATACAAAATCATGCTATTTAGTACCAATTAAACAGAAAATTATGAATCAAACACAAAAATTAAAGAAGAACAGATTCATGCTATCAATTGTCAGAAAATTAGGACTCAAAAAATATGAAAACAAACAAATATGAACAAAGAGAAAATCAATTGAAGACTTTAAACAGATTGGCAGATAAAAATCAAAGCCTAAATCAGTTAAACATGAAGGGGAATTGAACATGAAAGGGAAGCTAATTTTAATTAAAAGAAAACAAATAAGGAAAGAAAGGAAAATTAAGAAACTCACTGATTCTAGCCTCAAACGATTGACTTCAAATAATGTTGTTTGCCTATTCTTTGCCAAAATAGGCAAACAACATTATTAGAGGACCAATTGATCATTGGAAAAATCCCCAGGCGACTGACATTCTTGAAGACCTCCAAGTTAGAAACCCTAGATCTAGGATTCGAGCTATTAGGGCTGGATTTGAAAGAAATTAGTTTAGGCTTTGGGAAGAAGAAGGTGAGAAGACCCTGGGGTGTGATTTTGGGGAGGTTTGGGAGGCGGCGCCGCCGTGTACGGCGAAGGCGGTGTTAGGGTTTTGTAGATTCGAAGGGATTGGTTGAGATTTGAGAAAAATGGAGGTCGGATTTGGAAAGAGGAGGAGGAGGGGGTGCTGTAGTGTATTTTTGGGAGCATTTGGAGACTTGCCGCCGGCAGAGACGATTTTCGGCCGGCGGCGGACGACGGGGGACGGCGGAAGGCAGTGGTGTATATTAGGGGTGTATGAGAGACGATGAGTGAGGGGTAGGGGGGTTATTAGGACAGTTATATATTAAATAACCTAGTTAGTTTCGGACCGTTGGATTGATGAGATCCAACGGTCGTGATTAAAAGGTAATGAAACGGGGCCGTTTTGGGAGGTGCTGGGGCTGGACCGGATACTTGGGCTGGGCACTTGGGTTATATGGACCGGTATCCGGGATTATTTGGGATGGTGAATTACTGGCCCAGTTATTAATAGCCCTCTTTCAATCCTTTTAACTCTTTTTCTTTCATTTTCTTTATTT
>NW_017682207.1:0-2557 GCF_001879085.1 Nicotiana attenuata | reverse complement strand
GAAAGAAAAAGCTCCTTGGGTTATGCCAGGGAGATCCTCAGTTTTTTGGCCGGGATTTGGAAAGAAAAAGCTCCTTGGGTTATGCCAGGGAGATCCTCAGTTTTTTGGCCGGGATTTGGAAAAAAAAAGCTCCTTGGGTTATGCCAGGGAGATCCTCGGTTTTTTGGCCGGGATTTGGAAAGAAAAAAGCTCCTTGGGTTATGCCAGGGAGATCCTCGGTTTTTTGGCCGGGATATTTAAGGAATGGGATCCTATGCTACCATGATTTGTTTTTTTTTGGGATTTTCATTTTTATTTCCTTTCTTCTTTCTTTTTCTTTTGTTTTCCTCTTTATATGTTTTCCTTTTTATTTAGCAAAACGCATGAAAGAATTTGGGGGAGGGGGGAAACTTCCTTTTTGGTCGTTTTCCTGCTGCAAAGCTGTTTCAGCGCTTGCGCATTTCATTTCTTTTGGGTTGCACCTGCTTCTTGCACGGTTGCTCTGAATAAGACCTGTTCCCAACAAAGAACAATTTATTAGTTTGAAACGGTGGTTGGTTTTGTGGCCTTGATCATCCCAATTGCTTGATCCCGGTTCCATTTCCGTTGAGAACTTTGTTGCTTGTTTGTCTTGAGGGTGAATCTCTTTTCAAACCGACCGGGTTCAGCCTTAGGACTTCATAATGACTCGCCCGTGTGGGCTCTAGCCTTTTTACTTTATTCTGCTCTTAGGACCTTTGCCTTTTTCTTTCTTTTTCAATGTCTTTGCTTCGAAAGCATCAACCACCATGGCCAATCGGGATTGGACTGACGCGTCCGCTGAGGCTGGGTATTTTCTTCGACTCTTGCCAGGCGGAGCCCTGTGAAACCGGTCCTGCCACCTTTTCTTTGTAATTATTACGGAATCAGAGTTAAACCGAAAGGGATTCAAAGAAAAGTATGCAAAAGGCAAGCATATGATTTTAAAGAGAAGCGTCCCTTTCGGGGGAAAAGAAGGACTTATCTGGGGTGTGCATGCCGGCTTCAAATGAACATGACATGCTTTTTGGACTGGATGCCCGACCCACACAAACTTTCCAGCTTCTTGTGAACTCATTGATCCGTATTTCAAAAACCAGGGAACTTTGCCAGGACTCTTTTAGTGGTGAGATGTCTTCTTTTTGGCCGACAGCGCCCTTTGTGGGTTTTCGCTAATCGACCTCTCTCATTTCTCTTCTCACCGTCGCCCGATAGTGCTCTTTACGAGTTTTCACCCAACGGACTCTCTCATTTTCAATTTCTCTTCTCACCGTCGCCTTATGATGCCCGAAGGTTTTCACCGATAAGATTCTCTCATTTTATTTCTCTCAATTTGGACTAAACCATATTCCAACAATGTTGCTTTTCAATTACCTTTGCCAATTGATCAGAAGGACTTGGACAAGGTTTTGGGTAAAAAGAATTCTGGACGGAAGTACAACTTTGGAACCATTTTGGTGGACTCATGGCCGAACCATTATATCATCTGCCCCAGTTTCAACTTTTGCGGGAATTGGGATTTTTGTTTTGGTGTGACTGAACCCCAGAGAGAGGCTGCCTACGTATCCTTTCGGAATCAAGTCAGACGTAGTTCAGGGAAACAAATTTGTGTTTTTGTTTTGTTTTTCTTTTTCTTTTCTTTTCTTTTTTTTTTGCTTTTTCTTTTTCTCTTTTTTTTTCTTTTTTTTTTCAATAATATTCCAAAGGGGGTGACCAAAGAAGCGTAACCGGCTCAAAGGGTTTATGAAGGATTGATAGTGTTTGGGGTAGCGGGAAGGAAATACTTCGTCATCTCAATTGCGCAAAAGCCATCACCACGTGAGGATTAGACGTAATACCTTTTTACTGCATCTGCATTGACTGCTGCTTCAGAATCATTTCCTTCGATGTCTCCCAGATACAGTGCTCCTCTTGGCAATATCTTCCGGATTATGTATGGACCCTTCCAGTTAGGAGCAAATTTTCCCTTTGCTTCCTGGTGATGGGGCAGAATGCGTCTCAGCACGAGTTGTCCCACTTCAAAATTCCTGGGATGCACCTTCTTGTTGTAAGCGCGGGCCATTCTTTGTTGGTACAACTGCCCGGATGTGCCCTGAGTACAACACACTCTTTTGTTGTAATGTACGAACCTTTCCAACCCGCGAACCAATTTTCCTTCAATTTTTCCAATTCTTTGTTTTATTTCCTCAAGGTTACCTTCTTCGCGTTTCGACTCTTGATTCATTATTTCGAAATCTGACAGCGTTTCGGGATCTAGGCATGAAGTCCGCAAGCATGTCATGTTATTTAAAGCTGCATTATTAGAGCTAAAGAGAAGAAATGAAGGGGAAAAAATAGCAAAATCAGAAAGAATAAAGAAAAATGAACGATGAAATATCGATTTCATTTCTTGGAATTTTGAACATAACAGGGTTCATATTCGGGAATTTAAAGACAAGAAACTACAGGAAACATCTGAGTAACACCCTGGAATGACTCGGGATGCAGAAAAAGTGGCAAGGCTAGTCTACCGGGACTCCCGCCTGATCGGGAATGGCGTAGCCTTCCAGTTTTGGAGTTT
>NW_017682206.1:0-10322 GCF_001879085.1 Nicotiana attenuata | reverse complement strand
GGCAGCTCGGAAGCCGTGGTGCGGCCTGAATCTTCCAAAATTGTTTCGCTCGGTCAAAATTGGCCATCATATCTTTACCCGAAAACTCTTTCATCCTTCCCGGGTAAAGAGGGGCAGCTGCTTACCTATATATTTTCAATATGCAAAATACTTTCAAAATAGCATATATATGCATATATAAGCACGTCCAAGCATTTTATTATTTTTCCCATAATTTTTAAGGTTTTTAGACTGATTTATTTCCCTTTTTCATCCACAAAATCCTAATAATTATGTCCAAAATTATTATATTTTTTTTGATGATTAACTTATTGGATCCTTTTATTTATACCAAAATATGGTTAAGGTAATTTTTGCATATTCATACAATTTTATTTAGTATTTTTAAAGCTAATTGCATATAATTGCAATATTAGCCTTTTTAAGATTTAATTGTGTATTATATTCATAAAATTAAGCCCTATATTTTTAAATTGTTATTTACATGCTGTGAGTCATTTTAGTGCTTTCAATTTATTCTCGGAAATTTATTTACCATTTTTTATAATTCAAAAAGGCGAAAACTGGCTATCTAAATAACAACCCATTTGTGTTTAAATTTTAGCCTAAATTTAACCCCAAATCAAGCCCCAATTCTCCAGTCCATTTTAATTTTTTACCCGACCAAACCCTTTTAAAACCAACTCAAACCCGGATACCCCACCTACCCCTTTAATCCAGGCCGTTGATCATTCAGATCAACGGTCACCGTTCAATCTTCCTAAAATAAACCTGAACGACCCCTTACCCTAATTCACTTTTCACCAAATGCCGCCTTTGAATCCCCTTCTCTCAAATTCTCTCTACAGCCTCACCCAAAGCCTAGCCGCCGCCACCCATTTCACCCTAATCCACCTCAATCCCCACCTAATCCATGGTCTCCCATGGAGTTTTGAAACATGTACTCGTCTCCTATGTCTACTGGTTACATATTTTTCGTGATCCTATGGGCAAATCTTAAAGAGGTCTGGTCCAGTCTTTGCTCGACTTCGATCTCTGGTCCTTCTCCGGCCATTCATGGTTGTTCATGTCAGATCCTTGACTTTTCCGGCTAGATCGGTATCTTTTAAAGCCTTTCTCACTTTCTCTGGGTTCTTTGAAACCCTAGATCTAAGAGCTGTTCGATTTTTCTTTCAGATCTATCTTAGATCTATGCTTATTACAAACTTCTTAAGTGTTTCTCGAAGGTTCTTCGATTTTTCTTTCAAAATGACTCTCCATTTTTTAACGATTAGGGTTTCCTAAACTTTTCTCTCCGGTTTTCAGTATGTTTTTATGATTTTTACTATGTATGTCCATGTTTGATGCTACCTGTTTCATCATGCTAAAAGCCCTAAGTATTTTGGCTCTACCTGGGCTTCTGAAACTCACTTGGTTTATTTTATACGCATGTTTGCTTCAATTAAGTTCTTTGCGTTTGAATCCTTTTGCCTTGTTTAACTTATCTGATTCTGAGTTCTTATCATCTCTTAAAATCGACTATTGTTGAAACCCTAATTTCTTAAAAGGTTTTCCTCGCTTGTTTCTGTGAGACCTTTACTCGTTTCCGACTCTTTTACCTGTTACTATGTTCTTCTTCACTTTTGATTCTATGTGACTACTTGACCTACTTGATTACTGTGCTTTGAATAGTTTTCTTTTACTACTGAACCCTAGCTTACCCTTACTGCTACTGTATGTTTGTGTTGTTTCTTTTGTCAACATGTTTGACCCTGCATGCCTGTTCATTCCTTGCTATTTATATGTTGAGGTGCAGAATCATGATCCTTTCTTGATTGATCTTGATTTCCTCAATGTTACGGCTGATTGTAAAAGGTTCCCTTATAAACCCTAATTTTTACTCGCTTTTGGCTAAATTGATTGATTCCCTTCCCTTCATTACTGTGATATTTTACCTTGTATCCTTTCCCAAAATTAAGTATATTTTTTGTACTTAGACTCAGTCATTTACTTCATACTTTTACTGCCCCCTTATATGGAAATAATCAATCTGTCCCCCAAACTGATTTCGTTCCTTAGTTAAACCTGTTAGTATCCGTTAAGCAGTGATTCCTTAATTTAAGGGAATCACTTGTGTTAATTGATTCTGATTGTGATTATTTCCTTGTTTATGTTAAGACTTTACTTATTACCTTATTCCTCACTCGTTTTCAGAACTATAAATACCGTACCCTCTCTTCTTTCAAAGAGACGGACGATTGAGTTTAGAACACACACTTACACATTCAAAACTCTTTCCTTCTCTATTATTATTACTTGTGCTACTGCTTTGTCTAGCCAGCTGAAAGCTAAAGCTAGACTCTGGATTCCTGCTTATTGTACCTTTCTGCACCTTGCTTTCTCTACTGGTATGTCCTAGTTAATTTTTTTAATCTCAACAACAATATGCTTCTTTAATTGTTTCAGTTTCCCTCATTCTTGTTTACTTCTGCTTGTGGTTCCACAGTCAAGTTACATTACTAGCATGTTGTAATATCCCCTTTCCCTCTAGATTAATGCACTCCCTTATGTTTGCCACTTCCTACGAACTTGCTATCCTAAGTCCCTACTCCCTCAATGTGATTATGCTCTTTCTGACAAGCCTGTGATCATGCAAGTATCAGCCATTGCTGTGCATGTCCAACTAGTCCTAAGACCCTTAATGGGGTTATGTGTTCACAATCAGATGTATGTGTGTCCCAAACCCCTTGACCCCTTTGTATGACTGTGATTCTGTGTGTGATCCCATATTGGGAATTTGAGTTTCATTTACAACTGTTTCAATCACCTCTGTCACTAATTGCTTTCAAAATGGACTGTTAGTACAACTTCTTTAAATAAATCTCTTCCAACATGTGTTCTGCACTTTCACTATATTCTTAGAATCTAGGTTCTGCCCCTCTTGTGTGAGCCTTGCCTTGGGACCCTTGAGCTCCCTCTGAACTTGGAAACATAAGGGCCGACCCTTCCACACTGCACTCATTCTGTTTGATTATGCAAATCTGGGTATGAGCACTACCCGAGATCCTTTGAGGCCCTTAGGAAACTCTGACACACCCAGATATGAGAAAGGCTTTGAAATGTTGGCTTTTTGAGGTGGTTAATTACATAACTCAGAGAGGAAGTCAAGATCAGGCTTCCTTTGGTTGTAGTTTCTTATTCTGCACTTGTTTTGTAATTCAATCATCTGGTTTGTGATAATTTTTAAACATTATGGGGTTGGCTAGTGAAAAGGGATGGGGAATATGCATGTTTTAGCTATTAAAGGGGTAGAAAGCATGTTACTAGGTTTACATTCCTACTAGCGCAATAGAATCCATGCTTAGGACTCATTTCATGCGTTAGAGATCCTGTTCCTTAGGATTTACACATCATTTTTCAGCATGTCTGTTTCACTATCATACCACTTAGCAATTCCTGCGTTGAATGTATTAATAACTAGTATTTCTGTAATCATGTTCCTACTGCCATGTACACTTAGAGATCCCGTTTTAGGCTAAACAAAATTAACAAATATATCATCTCTGCATGCCCTAGTAACTGTAATATTTTTGCATATAGAAATACTGTTTAGGATTCTACATACATACATCATTCTGCACCTCTTTTCATTTAGATGCCATGTCTTTAGGATCTCACTCATATTCGCTTAAGCACACTTAGGCTAATTACGAATGCATTCATTTAGTCGTTACAACTAATTGGCCATAATTTCTATGTGCTGAACACCTAGAACAACATGTTTAGGTAATAACAATAGTCTCAAACTGTCAGTAATCCTGAATAACTACTGAATCATGTTCACGCCTAGTCAAGCCTTAGGTAATTACTTAAATAAAACTGGAACTGCCTCTGTTTAATTATCAATTGCTACAACCAGCAGACAGGCCTGATTCGGACTTCTTTTCTGAGTTATATAATGAATCTGGTTCTGACTCAAATGCCCTACTTTAGGATTTAAAATTCAGACCTTAACTGTGTTTAAGTCCTGCTGCTTGTATGCATTATTTGCGGAGGTATACATGAGCCTTTTAATTGTTTATATGTTTCCCCTCTAAATGCAGTTCTACTTGTTTTGTATGTCGCCTTAGCATTTTACCTATAAACCTAAGAGTCAGCTTAGAACCTCCTTCTTATAGGAATAGTAGTCCTAAATTCCTCCGGGACTGATAGGAATGGGAAGGGTAATAACATGCAATAGAGATCGAGACCAATCCTCGCTTTAATACCTTCACGGGGTGGGAAGGGTAGATATGGATATGATGGCCGGTGCGCTAATACCACGTGTAGCCCCTCTTTTGAGGAGTGATTACTGGGTATTGCATTGATGTGATCCATATTACAAACAAACTTAGGACCCCTTTTTTTCATTCACCAGCATGCTTAGATTATAAATCTTTTCAAAACCTTGCTTTATTGTTTTTCAAACACTTGTGTTTTTAAATTTAAAATCCCCTATTATTTGAGCCTTATTTGTTTACTTGCTAATTGCACAAATTTACAAAAAAACTATCTGGCCGGGAACCATACTAGTAGATCCTGAGGGGTGCCTAACACCTTCCCCTTGGGATAATTTCAAGCCC
The DNA here is from genome assembly GCF_001879085.1 of Nicotiana attenuata. Classification (NCBI taxonomy): domain Eukaryota; kingdom Viridiplantae; phylum Streptophyta; class Magnoliopsida; order Solanales; family Solanaceae; genus Nicotiana; species Nicotiana attenuata. Next base: position 5,721 of record NW_017682206.1, on the reverse strand, counting down.
TTACCCTATCTTTGGTTATCAAATGTAGTTGTAGTTGAACCCCATAGGTGCCCTAACGCACCTTAAAAATCGTTAGGTGGCGACTCTTCAAAATACCCAATTCCCAAAAGGAAATGAGTGATTAGACCTCCATGAATGTCGATACCCGGACTCATCTCTGCGGAGGGAAAAAGGGGGCGCGACAACAGTTTGGCGTCCACCGTGGGGCTAAAAATAATAGTGATTATTTTCTTGCTAGTTTGCTACATAACGCAAGTTACCTTTCACGCTTTTTCTTGTCCAAGATCTTCGATTTTAGGTCAAAATGTCTAACTCAGTAAATGGAGGTGAGAACAACCATCTTGAGGACCATGGAGAGATTGGTGTGGATATTCCAGGTGTTGGTGTACCACCACGAAACCCTAAGAATGCACTAGAACCAATTCCCGTGGACGCGATCTCGTGCGACGCCCAACACATTGATATAAGCTCCCACACTAACAGGAGCGTACATCAGGGAGAGCAACCAGAAGCCCAAAAAACCCTAGCTCGGGAGGAACAAGAGGTTAGCCTTCACGTTATTTTTGAGTTGTTACAGGCACAATATGGCAATCGCTCAACTGCAGAGTCACCAGAAAACTCCCAGCACGGTAGCACCGGGGACGACCCCCCAGCCGATCAGATACCAGAGAGATGAAGCAACAACGGGTCGGCAGCCAACCCCGCCATTGTAAAGATGCTCGAGGACCTCACAAAGAGGATCGAGTCGGGCGAGAAGAAGATAGAAGCCAACGATAAGAAGGTAAAGACCTACAAATATAGGGTCGACCAAATTCCGGGCGCACCCCAGTCCTGAAGGGTGTAGATTCGAAGAAGTTTGTACAAAAGCCATTCCCGCAGGAAGCTGCTCCGAAACCCATTCCAAAGAAGTTCAAAATACCCAACCTCCCGAAGTACAACGGAACCTCAGACCCGAACGAGCACGTCACTGCCTACACTTGTGCAGTGAAAGGCAACGACCTAAGGGACGACGAGATCGAGTCTGTCCTGCTAAAGAAGTTCGGGGAAACACTCTCGAAATTGGCCATGATGTGGTATCACAACCTAGCTCCTAACTCTGTAGACTCATTTGCCATGCTAGCAGATTCTTTCATAAAGGAACACGCTGGTGCCATTAAAGTAGCAACAAGGAAATCCGACGTCTTCAAGATCAAGAAAAGGGAGAATGAGATGCTGCGAGAGTTCGTATCTCGCTTTCAAAAGGAACGAATGGAACTACCACCAGTCTCCAACGACTGGGCAGTGCAGTCCTTCACTCAAGGTCTAGATGAATGATGTCCGGTGGCTTCAAAGCAGCTGAAGCAGAATATGGTTCAATATCCCGCCGTGACCTGGTCGGATGTTCACAACTGATATCAATCGAAAATCAAGGTCGAGGACGACCAACTAGGAGCCCCATCGGGCTCGGTATACCCAAGCAGGCTTCTGGCGCAGGAGCCAAAGCCAAACAAAGAAAGGTACCAGCCATACACCGAAGACAGGAGAAATGCCCCGAGGCGCAACATACCCCGCAATGATCGAAGGATGGACCGAGGCCAGAATCCTCGGGGACATGTCAACAGAGGTGGTATCGGTAGGTACACATGGCCGACGGAGGCACCTCTCCTGTCGGAATACAACTTCAACCTCGACGTATCAGACATCGTGTTCGCCATCAATAAAATCAAAGACACTAGGTGGCCTAAGACCGTGCAATCAAATCCTTCACAAAGAAACCATAACTTAGTGTGTGAATTTCACAACATGCACGGTCACCGGACCGAAGATTGCCGACAACTCCGGGAAGAAATGGCCCGATTACTCAACAAAGGTCACCTCCGGGAATTCCTCAGTGACCGAGCTAAAAATCAGTTCCGGGAAAGAGAGGCAACCGAAAAGAACGAAACAAATGAGCCATAACATGTCGTCCACATGATTTTGGGAGGCATCGATGCCCCACAAGAGCCCAAAATGAGAAGAACAAAAATATCCATCACCAGAGAAAAGCGAACTCGGGGTTACATACCCGAGGATGCTCTCACATTCAGCGACGAGGACATCGAGACCTTGTCTCAGCCACACAACGACATGTTGATAATCTTTTCCCTTGTAAATACATTTCAAATTAAATGTGTACTTGTGGATCCAAGTAGCTCGACCAACATTATCAAGTTGAGGGTGGTAGAGCAGCTCGAACTGCTTGACCAAATAACCCGCCTCTTGAGTCCTCAACGGATTCAACAAGGCGAGCGAAACAACGAAAGGGGAAATCACCCTCCCAATCAACATGTCTGGCACAACCCAAGATGCCAAAATCCATGTCATCGAAGGAGACATGAGGTACAATGCCTTGCTCGGAAGGCCATGGATACACTGCATAAGAGCAGTACCATCCATTCTCCATCAAATGATAAAATTCCCAATAAAGGATGGGATTAAAACCGTCTACGGGGAACAGCATGCGGCAAGGGAAATGTTCACGGTGCACGATGTGACGCTGACACCAGTACCCCCACCGTCGAAAGAGCCAAAGGATAAGCAAACAGCAAAACAGCGATAACAAGCTGCATTCTCGGCCACGCCCGACTAAATAAAATGAAGGACCGTACCATAACAAACGATTGAATCACATCGAGATCCGAAGCGCCGTCAACACCAAGGTATGGCCATCTCCTTATTTCAGTTACATTTTATACCAACTTTAATGCAGGTATACGATCGAAGCGGCCGAAGCTCTTACCAACTCGAAAGCCTTAGGTTTCAAAAGCATGCGTTACACTCTATTCATTTGACCGGGTTTTTATCCCAAGAAGGGTTTTACCGGCAAGGTTTTTAACGAGGCAACATCTATATGCTACCTAAGGAGGACTCAACATGTATTCAAGGCTTCTCTTCAATCAACCTCGAATACTAGGGGGCATCCCCCCGGAAGATCACCTCCTCAGAAAAGCTAAGATATGCTGAACAGGGTCTCGATAGGAAAATAATGTACCGGGCCAAACGGTCGGTATTTTTGTGCTTCAAAGAAGCTCGGTATTTTTGCAAAAATGGCTCCTCTGTTAAAAATGTCTCGAACACTCGGGGACTAGCGTCAATAACTCGGAACAATGCGTCCCCCAGGTCGGACCTCCAAACTCGTATGCCTCAATTAGGCAACGGTAAGATCACGAAACACCTCCAGAGCCAAGAACATCTCGAACACTCGGGGACTGGCATCGAAAACTCAAGGCCACGTGACCTCCGGGTTGGAAACCCCAAAATCATAAGCCCTCAATGAGGTAGTACTAAGATTATAAGTAATGGCTCCCGAGCCAAGAAACCCTCGATGACTCGGGGACTGCCGCCAATCACCACCCCTATCGACTTATCAAAACTCGAGGCCGCAAGACCATATGCGGACAGCCTCGGTCTCGTAAGACCTATATAAGGCAACAACAAAAACTATAAGACCTCAAACGCATGTAAAATCTGTAAGACCTCAAGCAAGGCATGATCCACAATTGTACCAAGTGACAAAAAATGTAAGACCTCAAAGGCATGTAAAACTTGTAAGACCTTACTAAAGGCATAAACCCGATCATGAAGTTAAGGCTATATATCGAACTTGTAAGACCCCTAAAATGGCATACCCTCGATATAGACACCGAAACTACTTCACTTGGGGACTGAAAGGCTCCGGCCAAAGACAAATGACTACGGTTATAAGGTTGTTCCAGCCAAACTAACGCAACTCGGGGATGCCCAACCATCGCTATGAAATCACAGACCTTCAATTACCTTCGCTATGAAACCGGTTAAACAGGCTACCCTCGACATAGGCAAAAGATCTTCGACCATGTCAGCTCCTAAATACAGGCTTCGAGATACTCAACCACCGAGCCAAACCTCCCGAGGTGCTCGATCATTGCCATATAATGACTCACAATCGAGGTTTTTTTCGAACCGTCGATGAGTCAGGCAAACACAATTCCAAAGAAAATCCTTATCGAGGGAAAAATAAAGCCTATATTAGAGGCCGCATCTACCCAAAGCGTAAGAGCCATTGTCGCCAGCTCACATAAAAGGTTGTATCGACCTAATGCGTAAGAGCCACTGTCTCCAGATCACATAAAAGGTCGTACCGACCTGAAGCGTAAGAGCCACTATCGCCAGCCCATATTAGAGGTTGTATCGACCCAACACGTAAGAGCCCAAGGGCCAGCTTTAAATTCAAAAACTTGAGGGTCAAATGAGCTCGAGTCGAAACCCGACTCGGAGACTGAACCCAAAATAATTAACTAAATATACCTAAGAGCAAAAGCATAAGAGCTCAAATGTCGGCTTATGCTAAAAGGTCGCACCAACCAAAGCGCGTAAGAGCCTACGAGCCAGCCTAATGAGCTCTAGGGCCATACTATGAATCAAATGATTCCTTTTTACTCAAAGACCAGTTCATCTTGCTAAAATCAAGGCAAAAAGAAATGCAGGAGAAATAAAACCGCGAGGTTTCCTATTATACATATATGCGAGAAAATAAAAGCTCCATTTACAACATACTTTGAAAGTGCTATAGACAAATCCCGAAAAAGGAAAGGCCTAATCTACGTCCCTCTAAAGGGCTGCTACCCATCGGTCTCTTTCTCGTTATCCTCGGCATCGGACATAAAGGATTTAGCATCATATTCGTCCACATTTGCCCGCTTTATCTCTTGCGAGAGATTAAATCCCCTAGCATGGATCTCCTCAAGAGTTTCTTTCCAAGATTTGCATCGTGCTTACTCCAAGCTTCTGCTCTCACGATCAAGAGCCCTTCTCAGCTTAGCTTGAACATCGCCAACGTCCTTCAAATAGACCGCAACTTTATTGTCAGCCTTGGATCGGCTCATTACGGCTTCGGCCCGGGCATCCACAACTTCGGTTTTTATCTTCAAAAGCTCGGACTCAAGCTTTGTAATCATATCCGTTTGGACCAAACTATTCTCACGAGCTAAGCGGAGTCGAACCTCTAGGGTGAAAGCTTTAGCAAAGCACTTTTTTCCGCTATGGTATGAGTGTCCGCCCAAGACTTTAACTCATCGCACTCACATTTGGCTTGGTCAAATTCACTCCTAAGGCGTTCCAGGTCTCCAATCTTCTTCTGCAGCTAAAATAAACGAAACGTCAGCCTCAGGAATAGAAAAGGGAACATGCACCCATCTAGAGCAATAAGTACATGTTCCTCGAGGTAGGTTTCATAGTTTAGGCTTCGACTCGCCTCGCACCGCAAGCGCGCCAACTCGTCTTCTCTCTCATCGCAAAGAAGCCTGAGGGACTTCTACCCATCCACGCCTTTTCGCAGCAGCTCGGATTTGAGCTTGTCAAACGCCTATGAAAGAGAAACTCGACAAAAGAGTAAAAATTACAAGACCATAAAATCAACACGGACGGAAAAAATTGAGCGCAAATCTACTAGTCCGGCTCTGTCTACCCCGAAAGGACCGCACCCGATTGGGGCACGAACGCTCGGCGTATGCGGCTCTTGGTTTCGAACATCCCTTGAAGTACCTTCGATGGGGAAAGACACATCCTTGCCGAGCCCCCGGCGTGGACTCAACTTGCTGAAAGCACCGTCACCCTGTGAAAGCCCTTTTTGCTTATTATTATCGCCCCATAGCCCAGAAGCTGGCGATCCTTCTCCCCTCCAAGAGGGCACGGTCTCGCCCCAAAGAATTCCACGATAGGTAT
>NW_017682205.1:5254-10323 GCF_001879085.1 Nicotiana attenuata | reverse complement strand
TAGGAAAATATAAGATTACACATAGTAGCTCTTGACTGCATCTGAGTTGATTGGTTTTGGCCAAACTTTTCCATCCATTTCTGCAAGTATCAGGGCTCCTCCTGTTAGAACCCGATGAACCATGTATGGACCCTGCCAATTGGGAGAGAATTTCCCTTTGGCTTCATCTTGATGCGGGAAAATTTTCTTCAACACCAGCTGCCCCGGTGTGAACTGTCTTGGCTTGACTCTCTTGTTGAAAGCTCTGGACATTCTGTTCTGATAAAGCTGACCGTGGCAAACTGCATTCATTCTCTTCCATCTATAAGAGTCAGCTGCTCGTAGCGATTTCTCACCCATTCTGCATCGTCGAGCTGAGCTTCTTGTATGATCCTCAAAGAAGGAATCTCTACTTCGGCGGGAATGACGACTTCCGTACCATAAACTAACATATAGGGAGTTGCACCAGTTGATGTGCGGACTGTGGTGCGATACCATAATAAAGCAAATGATAGCTTCTCATGCCACTGCTTATGCTTCTCTACCATTTTCCTCAGTATCTTCTTAATGTTTTTGTTGGCGGCTTTTACAGCTCCGTTCATTTGGGGCCTGTAGGCTGTGGAATTATTATGTCTGATCTTCAAGGTTTCACACATAGCTTTCATTAAGTCACTGTTGAGGTTTGAGCCATTATCAGTAATGATCGATTCCGGGATCCCGAACCGACAAACAATGCGGTCGCGGACGAAGTCTGCCATGACTTTCTTAGTCACTGGTGAGCATGTTGCATTGAGCTTATTTGGTGGCACCCTTATCATATCTGCATGTATCTGGCAACGGTGGCATTTTCGGGCGTTCTGGATGCAGTCCGTCTCCATAGTCATCCAGAAGTAACCAGCACATAGTATCTTCTTGGCTAAGACAAAGCCGTTCATATGCGGACCTTAGGTCCCGGCATGAATTTCCTCCAGCAGTTTAGATGCTTCCTTCGCATCGACACACCTTAGCAAGCCCAAATCCGGAGTCCTCCTATACAGGATTCCTCCGCTATGAAAGAAATTGTTGGATAATCGTCGAAGTGTGCTCTTCTGAGTGGTATTTGCAAGCTCTGGATATTCTCCTTTGACCAAATATTCCTTGATGTCGTGAAACCAAGGTTTTCCATCTGCTTCTTCTTCGACGTGAGGACAATAAGCTAGCTGATTATGGATTTTCACAGGAATAGGATCAATGAAGTTTGTATCTGGATGCTGTATCATGGACGATAGGGTAGCCAATGCATCAGCAAACTCATTTTGGACTCTGGGAACATGCTGGAACTCTGTCTTTGTGAACCTTTTCCTCAACTCCTGTACGTGATGCAGATACGGGAGTATCTTAGAGTTCTTGGTTGCCCATTCTCCTTGTACCTGATGTATAAGCAAATTTGAATCTCCGATCACTAGCAATTCCTGAATGTTCATGTCAATAGCCATCTTGAGCCCTAAGATGCAGGCTTCGTACTCGGCCATATTGTTGGTGCACGGGAACCTGAGTTTGGCAGACACCGGATAATGCTGACCGGTTTCTGATACTAGGACTGCTCCTATGCCAACTCCTTTAAAATTTGCTGCTCCGTCGAAAAATATTCTCCAGCCATCATAGGGTTCTGCAATGTCTTCTCCTATGAATGATACCTCTTCGTCAGGAAAATACGTCTTCAAGGGTTCGTATTCTCCATTCACGGGGTTTTCAGCAAGGTGATCTTCTAGTGCCTGTCCTTTGATTGCTTTCTGAGTCACGTAGACAATGTCGAATTCACTCAACAGGATTTGCCACTTGGCTAGCTTGCCGGTGGGCATGGGCTTCTGAAAAATGTACTTCAAGGGATCCATCCTTGATATGAGATAGGTAGTATAGGCACTGAAGTAGTGCCTCAGCTTCTGGGCTACCCAAGTCAAAGCATAACAGGTGCGCTCCAACAGAGAATATCGGGCCTCGTACGGAGTGAATTTCTTGCTGAGATAGTAAATGGCCTGTTCCTTCCTCCCTGTTTCGTCATGTTGCCCAGAACGCAACCGAAAGATCCATCTAATACTGTGATGTAGAGTAGCAAAGGTCTACCCGGCTCAGGCGGGACTAAGACCGGTGGTGTTGACAAGTATTCTTTAATTCTGTCGAAAGCTTTTTTGCAGTCATCCGTCCATTTAGTAGCGGCGTCCTTCTTCAACATCTTGAAGAACGGCTCACAGATAACTGTTGATTGTGCTATGAACAGGCTGATGTAGTTAAGTCTCCCCAAGAAACTCATTACGTCTTTCTTGTTCCTTGGTGGTGGCAATTCTTGAATGGCTTTGATCTTCGATGGATCCAGTTCTATTCCCCGGCGACTCACAATAAACCCAAGTAATTTTCCGGCAGGAACCCCGAAGGCACATTTTGCGGGATTCAGTTTCAGGTTGTACCTTCGTAGTCTATTGAAGAACTTCCTCAAATCTTCCATGTGATCAGTGGCTTTCTTGGACTTGATGATAACATCGTCCACATATACTTCAATCTCCTTGTGTATCATATCATGGAAAATAGTAGTCACGGCCCTCATGTAGGTGGCCCCTTTATTATTTAACCTTAATCCCATCATCTTGTAGCAATACATTCCTCACGGTGTAATGAAAGCCGTTTTCTCAGCATCTTCTTCATCCATCCAGATCTGATGGTACCCCGCGAAACAATCTACAAATAATTGCAACTCGTGCTTGGCGCAATTGTCAATCAGGATGTGTATGTTTGGCAAGGGGAAGTCATCTTTCAGACTGGCCCGATTTAGATCCCGGTAGTCGACACAGACTCTAACCTTCCCGTCCTTCTTCGGTACTGGCACGATGTTGGCTAACCATGTTGGATACTCCACTACCCTGAGAACCCTAGCTTTGACCTGCTTAGTGACCTCTTCCTTGATTTTCAAACTCATATCTGGCTTGAACTTTCTGAGCTTCTGCTTTACTGGTGGACAGGCTGGATCGGTTGGCAATTTGTGGGCCATAATAGATGTACTCAGACCAGTCATGTCGTCGTACGACCAGACAAATATGTCCTCATACTTTCTTAGAAATTCTGTATATTCTTCCTTTTTTGATGGTGACAAATGAATGCTGATCCGTGTTTCTTTGATGTTTTCTGCATCTCCCAGGTTGACGATTTCGGTCTCATCCAGGTTGGACTTAGGTCTATTCTCAAAATTCTCAACTTCTTTAACAATCTCTTCCGGTATATCGTCTTCCTCTGAATCTATGCCCGTCTATTGTGTTGTCTCGTTGCATGTCACAGTCATTGGTTCATCAAGATAAGTAAGAGTAATGATGTATAAGTAAAGTAATGAGAGAAAATAATAAGAGTTAGATTTATAACAAAATTGAAATGCTTTGATAAATTCCATAAATGTTTCGAACATTGGAGCTCTTTCTTGCAAAAAATAAAAAATAAAAATGCAAAAGGAGAGTAAACTAATAAAATAGTGCATGATGCTTTTTCAGCCTTGCTACCCCCGAGGCTTGTCGGGCTCTGGTGGTTCTAACGGTCCAGTTATTGAGGCATGCTCCTCTGCTTACAGCCTGTATGGAAGGGCCTTCCTCCCCCTCCTCCTCGAAAATGACACATCAATCCATATCATCGTCTTCTAGGAACAAATTCCTCATTGCTGCCAGTGCTTCTTCTTCTTCTAACCCGTAGATAACCTCAGCCGGTTGGAAGGTATGCTCCAAACGGGGTATTGGCTGCTCCAATGGATAGTAAGGACCGCGCTAGGTTGGCGACCATTCGTTAAATTCTTTCCAGGTATACTCATACCCCAATCCAAAGGTGGTGCCGTGTTTCTTGAGCTTGATGGGCTTAGCGATTCCTTGGAGATTCTTGCCAAGTCCTTTTCTAGGTTCATACCCACTCCAGTTCAATATGCTTTCAATTTTGTTGTCCCACCACTTATCCTTATCAACAACGTTGACTCACTTGATGTGGTAGTAAGTTTCCCCACCTATCCTTCTTCTTCCTCCAATTGTTGGAATGGTCTGGCGACTGTATATGGAATTGCTACCGTTGCCATGAATGATCACCTCTTGGTGGTTCCACTCAAACTTCACTACCTGATGTAGCATTGACACTACGGCCCCCGCGGCATGAATCCATGGCCGTCCCAATAATAGATTGTAAGATGCCAGTACGTCTATCACTTGAAAATCAACATCAAACCAAGTAGGCCCCATTTGCAAACACAAGCTAATCTCCCAAATAGTAGACCTTTGAGAACCGTCGAAAGCTTTGACTTTGATGGCCCCGTCCTTGATTTCATGCAACCCTTTTCCCAACGTCCTGAGTGTTACCAACGGACAAATGTTGACACTGGACCCCCCATCGACCAAGATCCTGGTGATAAAATAATCTTCGCACTGCACAGTGATGTGTAATGCCTTGTTGTGACTCAATCCCTCCGGTGGCAGCTCATCTTCGTGGAAAGTGATTTTGTGACTTTCCAACACCTGGCCTACCATGTTAGCCATCTCTCCGCCGGTGATGTTACTTGGTCCATATGCCTCACTCAGCTCTCTTAACAAGGCATTCTTGTGTGCATCGGAACTTTGTAACAAAGAAAGGATAGAAATCTGTGCCGGTGTTTTGTTCAGCTGATCAATGACTGAGTATTCTTTGGCTTGTATCTTTTTCCAGAGATCGTCGGGCCCAGTTTCAGTGATGGTTGGCCGACTATAGGCCTGCTTGCTAGATTCAGCCAAATGCTCCGGGGTATAAACCCTGCCGGTTCTTGCCATACCTTGTGCTGCAACGGTTCCCCGAACTTGACCTTCCCCTTTCTTCTGGCCTCGGCCGTGTAGTCCCATGGCATTCGTATGGAACGGTGTTATAGCTGACATTGCCACTGGAATTGGCGTGGCTATTTTTACTCCGAACGGAGCATGCTTCTCAGGTGGTAAGACTGCAACTTCAAAGGGTGTAGGTGTGTTTGCTGGTGACATAAACTCAACTTCAATCGGCGCTGGCGTCTTTGCAGAGGGTGGTGCTTCAAACTCGAGTGGCATGGACATGTTTACCTCGGCGTCCCC
>NW_017682205.1:0-1511 GCF_001879085.1 Nicotiana attenuata | reverse complement strand
GGGGACTTCGTGCCTCATATTTCTGCAAGACAAAGTGTTAGGCCCTTACCCCCCACCAGACTCGACTACTAAATATCAATAATTGGCATAGCAAGCATTTAGTTCTCCAAATAAATGCACAAAACGTGGTAGCGTCCGTTTGGGTTTCAAGGAAACCCGGTGGACTTGGACAAGGCTATCTTAAAGAGTCATTATGCAGACAACATAAGTGACTCGGCTAGGTTTGACCATAATGCATGCAAAATTTAAACAGAGTAGGGTTTTCTATGGGGTATTAGACTGGTACCCTTGAGCGGACAACTCAAAAGGGAAAGGCGCGAAACCTTCGACTACACCGTTGATCGACTGGTTATTCCGCAAATATGCCTTTGCCGGATTTAGGGGGTGATAATATCGGAAGAGCGCAACCGGTCATTATAAGCGTTGCTATGGTATTTTGTTTGGCACGAGTGGAATATGATGTTGAAAACATGCTTATGCAATAATTAAAACAAGTTGTCATGTATTTGCACATTACCAAAGCGATAATTACAACAATTCCTCATAATTTAAAACAGTAATAAAGGAAAGCAATAAAAGAAATAAAGGAAAGAAACAAAGAAATGAGTCAGTTTTTGCAGCAGGAGAAGGAAGTAAATACTTAAACGGATTAAACAAATAAAGGCACATAAGAAATGTAAAGTCACAGTAATAGCTTGAAATGGTAAAAGCCTAAAAGAACTCCCCAGCGGAGTCGCCATGCTGTCGATGCTCCCTTTTCTCGCGAAATCAGGTTTATGACATTTGGGAGGACAACTCGTTCCCTTTTGGGAATTGGGTTCAAGAGAAGTGAAGAGTCGCCACCTAATGATTAAAGTGCATTAGGACACTAAGAAGGGTTTTGTTTGGATAACCAGAGATTGGGTAAGGGCTTGAAATTATTCCAAGGGGAAGGTGTTAGGCACCCCTCAGAATCCACTAGTGTGGTTCCCGGCCAAGCTATTGTTGTGACTTTAAGGTACAAATAACGTATAGACAAATAAGGCTTCAAATAAGAGGGGATTTTCACATAAAGGGTGCAAATAGATGGAGTGAAAAGGAACGAAAGAAAAGCTGAATTTTGAGGAAGAAAAATAGTTTGAGAAATTTGAAAATAAACAATGAAATAAACAAGTAAAAGAGAGGGGGTCCTAGGTTTATAAATAATATGGATCACCCCACACAACACCCGGTAATCACTTATACGCATGGTGTTATCGCGTGGTCATCATATCCATATCTACCCTTTCCCACCCCGTTAAGGTACTAAAGCACGAAATAGTCTCGTTTACTTATTGCATGCTATTAACCGCCCCAAATCTGTCAATCCCGGAGGTATTTGGGATTACTAATCCTAAAGGGAGGGGACATTGGCTTATTTGTGGTTTCAAAAGGTTAAAATACTAAGGTGACAATCAAAACACATATAGCAAGTTTGGGGGTAGAGCATATAAACAAAATAATAAAGCCTCAGACAAACCTCCTTAAAACTT
>NW_017682204.1:9632-10324 GCF_001879085.1 Nicotiana attenuata | reverse complement strand
AGATACAGAAGTGGGTGAGCAGAAAATTTTATTTAGAAGAAGAGGACAGTGCAAAAATTAAAGGAGAAATTTTTCATAACATATGGTTTTTTTCAACAACGAGGAAAGCCGTTCGGCGCTTTAGTTCTTCTTTAAGTTGGTCAACCTCAGCAGAAAGATTTCCTCGTGCGGATCTAACGGACCGGAGGCTGACATCGAGATCACGTACCGTAGAGCGAAAAAGTCTATTATGCTCATTGGTCTTCTTATACTTCTCCTCAAATTAGGCATACTTCACCTCGGCAACATCAAGCTCTTCAGTTTTAGAGTTCAAGGCTGTAATAACTCTAATTTACTTAGGGGTTAACTCTAATTTACTTAGGGGTTAATTTATAATTTTACAACAAGATAATAATAAGAGAAAAAAAGAGGAAGATATTTAAAAAAATAGTGATAGGAATCCTATTAGAAAAAGGAACAAAGAAACAGACGTATAAAAAGGAAAGAGAAATGGAAGCAGAATGCCAACGCAGCAAAAAAAGAAAACGCAAAAGGAGAAAAGAAAAGAAAATGAGAAAAAGAGAGGAAAAAGAGAAGAGAAAAAAGTCTAACCATAAGGTTCTTCAACCTAATTCATCAATTTGAAAGGGAAAACGCTATCGAAATTTGATTTTTGATTAGTGTTCTGGAATCTTCTCACCGAGGTAGAATCT
>NW_017682204.1:0-5719 GCF_001879085.1 Nicotiana attenuata | reverse complement strand
TATATATATATATATATATATATATATATATATATATATATATATATATATATATATATATATATATATATATGACATCTGTCTAAAGGGGGGAATGCCCTGGCCTTTGGATTTATTCAAAGAATAGTTGCCTAAATGGCTAGAAGAGTATTAAAGTATTCGCAAGAGCTATGGGTTATGAGATTGATAAGTGCAGCAGTCAATATTCGAGGACGAATGTTCCAAAGGGGGGAATGATGTTACACCACATGTTTTCATACATAAAAGTACGCCATAAGTAAATTGACGAAAGCTCGGAAATGAGACATTACATCCCGCATTTTTGTACGTTAAGGTTTCGTCGTAAGTTAATCGACGTAAGTTCGGGAATGAGATTATTTTGGGATTATAAGTATTATGCTATTTCAAACAAGTGATGAGTAAATTCATGAAGGTGAGAGGGTAATTAAATCGAAGAAAATAAATTTCGTCAAAGTTTGTCATGTTGGAATAAAATACGGCCCGAGCTAAAATACCCGGTATTTATGGACTAGTGCCATACAAGGTACCACATGACCATGATAAAAGTGAGTAGTATTTTGAATAGTTGGAGATAATTCCTAATTATGTGGATAATTGGATAATTATTGATCTTAATGGGAGATTAACAATTAAGTAAGATGATTGGTGGTTAATTATTGGATAAGGATATCCTCCCAAAACGTGGCAGCAGCATAAGAGTCTTTAAGTGACTCTTAGATCACCTTGCTAGGTGTCACTTTGAAAGAAATTCTTGGCTATGCCATAAAAGGCTCTAAATCCACAAAGTATATGAAAAGGGGTAATGTTCTTTAGCAGAAGCCTTAGAAGATTTCTCCAATTTAATAAAGTCACAAATCCATTTCTACGCGCGTTCAAAATCGTGAATGTTTATATGTTATAAACATTTGTCTCAAACGTAAGTCATATGCAAGATAGGATCTTCAACAATTCAAACGTGAGATCTTGTAATTTTAAGGGAGAACGGTGCAATCTTTCTCAAGAATATCATACGGATTTTTTCCTACTTCGATCCGCCGTTACGTATTTTTCGCACAAGATATGGATTAGAGGTATTGTTAAGAGAACCGGCTCAGGTATGTTAAGACTATCCCTTCTTTCTTTTGGCATGATCTATACAACACAAACGAAACAAGCAAATGCACAACTTCCGTAAATTACTCTATTCGTAGAAATGCTAGAGATGTATATATTCTTATTCTCCCATGTGTCATATTATTCTATCATCTGTTCATGGGTCTCAAAAATACGTAAGTTGGTAAAGTTTATTTCATGATATTAATCAGAGGCATAATGGTCTTATGACGTACCGAGAGATTTTATTAACGTATTTCATATGCATTTCATGCATTTATACATGCACATTGACCCATGACCAGATGGCGTCATATACGCGTATATATATGTATATATATGTATATCGTATATGGGAAAGGTTATGGCATTATATAGGCACCACCACCTGATCAGTTAGTATACGTTGATGATTTTGCCCATACTGACCGAGATGATATGATGGGATGCCCTCAGAGGCTTGATAATATTATGAACACATGTACCTATGCACGACATGATGTTCATACGCATATGCATGACACTATAAGTATTCCATGATTTACAGAGTTATCCATACTTACAGGTTAAGTCATTTACTCTATATTTCTTCCATGTATTTTATGTACTTATTTATGTGCCTTACATACTCGGTACATTATTCGTACTAACGTCCCTTTTGCCCGGGGACGTTGCGTTTCATGCCCGTAGGTCCTGATAGACAGGTTGAGAGTCCTCCAAGTAGGCTATCAGCTCAGCGAAAGATGTTGGTGCGCTCCATTTGATCCGGAGTTGCTTGTTTGGTCAGTATGATTTAGACGCGTATTGTTTGGTATGGCGGGGCCCTATCCCGACCTTTATGATAAGTATGTATTCTTAGAGGCTTGTAGACATATGTCATGTATACGGATGCTTGTATGGCCTTGCCGAACTATGTTTTGAGTTTACAAATGATCATGTTGGCCTTATAGGCCCGTATGTCACATGTATAATTTTTTTATATATCAGGTTGGGTCGTCCCATATTGAGTATTCCCCTATATCTATTCTGGTTAGCCCTTGACAGCCTGTTTGGCCCATTTGCCAATGAAAGTACAATACCGAGTTCCCGTCACGGCCCATACGTTTGGGTCGTGACAAAAGTAGTATCAGAGCAGTTATGTCCTAGGGAGTCTACAAGTCGTGTCTAGTAGAGTCTTGTTTATGGGTGTGTCATGCACCACACTTATAAGCAGGAGGCTATAGGGCATTTAAGACTGTCACTCTTTCTTCTTACTCTAGATCGTGTCATAGAGCTCAATTGTAAGAACTAAATTTCCAAACTCTATCTTATTCATAATACTACGATTCCTACATCCAGAAAGACGATTGGTAAGAGATATAGCTGTGGAAGAATTAAGTGAGAGGAAACTCAATTTATGCATCATGCTTATGATGAGTAAATGTAAGGTCTTTAGTAGATCATGTATGTATAAGCTTCTTGATAATGAGCCTTAAGGCAATTATATCTATCAACCAATTTGGTGAAAAGCAATGAGAGACTCAGAAGATAGATACAAGTTTCAACAAGTAAAAAAAGCAAGGTAAAGAAGGGAACGAGGTGCCCAGTTAGTGAAGATGATCATTATCTACAACTCAGGAAAAAAGATATAAGCATTTTGAGTTACCTTCGGCAATAATAGAGGTATGCACAATGGGAGCTAGCAGATATGGTTTAAGACAGGATGGGATATCAGGATCCGACTGGGGTTAGAATAACCCAAAATGGCGAATGGATTGTTTGGGTTAGTTGATACTTCCGAAGAATATTACAAAGGTGCTAATAAATCTCCTTGGGAGACACCTAGATGGTGCACTCTAAAATAGTACAGCTAGATATGAGTACTACAAAGATGGCACTGGAATCCTGGAAGGGATAAATATTATCTTAGTATGGCTCCCGTCCCTGGTAGAGAGAGAATGTTAGGCAATCCGAAGAGCGGTGGATGGAGAAAAAGGGAGCTAAAAGCAAAAAGAATATCTTGTTGCGGTTTTCAGAATAAAGTAATAGACATAAATGTTAGTAGGGGATAAGAAGAGAGTTAATAAAGCATTATGAGCAAGATGTGATACATAGATGGCAACGGTAGATAAAAAATGATAGTATTACAGAGTCTATAGCCAAGGAAAGGAAAAGACGAGAGGAGCCAGGCCTTGAGACAACAAAGGAGTATAGGCCATAAAGTTATATCCTCAATTCGAGAAATAAGTTCGTGACTCCAACGCGACTACCAGAAGGGAGAGTTAATCCCCAAAGTAATAGAAATTAGTATGGGCTGGTGAACAAGATAAACTAAATATGAATTAGGGGCTAAGTGATTTGATAATAGTCAGCATAATGAGAATTTCAGATTGCATTCCGGCGATAATAGAATGGACCACAGAAGAAGATTCATGAGGAATTTAGAGAATGGTCATTCAGGAAGACGCTTCCCAAAAAGTAAGCAATGTGAGCAAAGTTAAGCTTAAGGGACTGTAGGTGCCAGTTACACTAGGTATTTCCCTCGTGAGTAAGGAAATTTGTTATCCTTGGTACAGAAGGATTACCGCAAGGCGAGTGAGGGTTATCGATGATGTGAAAAGACGCCAAAGATGAAGAGGTAAAACATCTATAGGTAGATCGTCGTAGCTCGAAATCTTAGCACTCCCCTAAATGGGGGAATATGGAGTTATGTGACAAAAGTGGTATAAGTGGTTCAGTAACTATGGAATGGTCAAGGAAGAATGCGATAAAAATGAGAAAGGAACAAGATTGCACTTACTCAAATCCTACTGATATGCTATGATTCCGGAATAGTATGCAAACACAACATCAAGGAGAGGAAGTAAGGGTTCCTGCCCGAGATGTTATTGATTAATAAGGAGCCAGTGCGAGAGGTAAGTTAAGACAAAGGAAATAACCCAAGGAAGATTACGCGGAATATTGATACAGGAATAGGCCAACGGGTAGTTAGTAGTTGATTTAGGAAGAGCCTAGTTGTGGCTAGACAAGAGGATACAAACAAATCAACAGATCGTGCAAGATAAACAAAGGGAACCCCAAAATGGGGAATTCAGCCTCGTAGTTATGACATCGTGATCCTTCAGAAATATTCAAATAGGAGTTGGGGATAGATAAAGATACCGTATGAGTATTACGGAAATAAAAGAGAGTACCACTGGGAAGTCAGTCAAAATATTAGTTCAGAAGCAACCTTATATGCACAGGGGCGTGAAGATAAGTAACTACGGGTAATTATAGGCAAGGAAGAACATCAAAAATTCCATCAAGCATACAATGTGATAAGCTCGCAGCTTTACAAGAGTTTGAGGATTCTCCCTAAATACTACAATGAAAGACTAGCTGAGGAAATAAGGAAAAAGGCTTCAACCTAAACATGGTAACTCAAAGGAGAAAAAAATGGTCTTGTAACAACAGTCTCACAATAACATTGTATGCACCCCATAAGAAAGTGGCACCTAACCTGGCCAATATGTGTGGACACTAAGATAAACCATGTATACATGCAACAAGTGGCAACACGACCAGGAAAAGCAATTGCTCGCATTTAAAGAAAGTTGAGAGGAATTATCCGATCAACGATCCAGAGATAATTACATTATGAATGCACCTAAGATTTCGTGGTATTATGCAGCATATATGATTGACAATCATACAACCGTAGAAGACTCTGGTATAAGTTAAAAGAAATAATTGAGTCCAGGTTATAAACAAAAGATTCAATTGTTAGATGATGGTATCATGGATATTCCATAGCTTCCATGAAAGGCGAAAGTAATAACTAATGCCATGAGCCGCAGATCGGGAGATAGCTTAAGCCTACATAAAGGTTGATCAGAGGGAAGAGGAAACTAAAGAGTTACACCAACTAAGTAAATCAGGAGTCTGATTATTGGACCCAGAAAATTATAGACCTCATGATTGAGAACATTACAGGATCACTCTTAAATATCAAAGGTACAAGAGAGATAGTACAGTAGCCATACTCTATAAGGGCATCAGAAGAATACCAGCCTCATAAGAAGTCAGTATGAAGCTCTCACCGGATTATGTATACACCAGTTGTGCAAGTATGATAATAAGGCTTCAAGTTATGGATGTGAATTATACCTATGTGGAAGGAAGGTCGTGAAAGAGATACAAGATGTGATGTAAGATTTTAAGGTAAGTAAGGCAAAGGTGAACAACGTACGCGATACTCAAATGTAGGAGGTTGTGAATAGTCTATACTTTGGATAGAAAGCTAGAAGCGCAGGGATTCAGTATCCAGGAATGATAGTGGCGTCGTCAGTGGCATGTTCTCCAGCCTATGGTTTCTAGGTATCGATGAGGCTAATTAAGACAGTAAAGAAGAGTTAGGGACGATATGATGTATCTCTTGATGTTCCAGAATGACATAAGAAAATATATGATGCAAGCAAATTCAAAGGTTACGAGTAATATAGATAAATATGTGTAGGTCGCAAGCTCTTGTATGGTAAGACGACAAAGTTCTAGAAGTCAAGAATAAGGATAAGAAAGGGCGAGTGAGAAGGTGACGAGGGTGGATAAGTCCTCACGATTAAGCCCATGAAAAACAGGAAGAGCT
>NW_017682203.1:0-10325 GCF_001879085.1 Nicotiana attenuata | reverse complement strand
TAGAACCATCCTTTTTCTTCACAAACAAAATAGGAGCACCCCACGGTGAAACACTGGGTCGAATAAAACCCTTACCAAGCAATTCCTGCAACTGATCCTTCAACTCCTTCAACTCAGGAGGAGCCATACGATACGGAGGAATGGAAATGGGCTGGGTGCCTGGCAACAGATCAATGCCGAAATCAATATCTCTATCAGGCGGCATGCCCGGAAGATCAGCTGGAAATACATCGGGATAATCCCGTACCACTGGAACAGAATCAACAAAAGGGGTATCAACACTAACATCTCTCACATAAGCCAAATACGCGGCACACCCCTTCTCAACCATGCGCTGAGCTTTAAGAAAAGAGATAAATCTACTGGGAGTGTGATCTAAAGTACCACTCCACTCAACACGCGGAATACCTGGCATAGCCGGCGTCACGGTCTTGGCGTGACAATCAAGAATAGCAAAATGGGGCGACAACCAGTCCATGCCCAGAATAATGTCAAAATCCACCATACCGAGTAATAACAAATCTGCTCTGGTCTCAAAACCACAAATAGTAACCAAGCATGACCGATAAACGCGGTCCATAACAAGAGAATCTCCCACAGGAGTAGAAACATAAACGGGGGCACTCAAAGAATCCCGAGGCACACCCAAATGAGGAGCAAAGTAAGAAGACACATAAGAGTAAGTAGAGCCCGGACCGAATAGAACCGATGCCTCTCTGTGACAAACCAGAATAATACCTGTAATGACGGAGTCGGAGGCAACAGCCTCAGTACGAGCAGGAATAGCATAATATGTGGCCCGGCCCCTCTCTCGAGGGCGACCTCTATCTCCCCGACCTCCGCCCCTAGCCGGCTGGGTAGGTGGGGTAGCTACTGGAGCTGTGATCATGGCCTGAGAACTTTGAGGAGCACGCTGCGGCTGAGCAGTCTGTGAAGATGCACCCCTACCAAGTCTGGGGCAGTCCCTAACCATGTGGCGTGTATCACCACACTCAACACAAGCTCTGGGAGGACGCGGTGACTGTGACTGGCTGGGACTAGGCCTGCTGGGCTGACCTCTGGAAGCACCCCGCGCAGGAGGCGCGCTAGAAACTGGAGGTGCATAATAAGGCTCCTGAGGTGGAGGTGGAGCTGGAGTACTGCCGGCTGCTGGAAGAGCTGAGTGTACAGGGCGACCCGAATAACCTCTGCCATAACGACCTGCTGATGAGGTACGGGCACCAGAGTAGTGACCCGACTCTCGAGACCTCTTGGCCTCCCTCTCTCCTCGCTCCCTGACGAGCATACCCTCAATCCTCCTAGCAATGCTCACTACCTGCTGATAAGGAATGTCCATCTCCAACTCTCGAGCCATGCTAGACCTGATGGGCGGAATAAGGCCCTCAATGAACCTGCGAACTTTCTCTCTAACTGTAGCAACAAAAGCCGGTGCATGCCTGGCCAGCCTAGTATAACGGATGGCATACTCTGAAACTGTCATAGCACCCTGGCGCAAGTGCTCAAACTCTGCGCGCCATGAATCTCTGAGGCTCTGGGGAACAAACTCTCTCATAAACATGTCCGAGAACTGGGTCCAAGTCAGTGAAGCAGCCTCGACTGGACTGTCTAACTCATAAGTGCGCCACCAATCATAGGCAGCTCCCCGAAGCTGAAAGGCAGTGAAAGAAACCCCGCTGGACTCCACTATGCCCATAGTCCGAAGAATACGATGACACTCCTCTAGAAATCCCAAGGCATCGTCTGATGCTAAGCCACTGAACACTGGGGGATCATATTTCTTAAACCTCTCAAGTATCCGCTGCTCGTCCTCTGAAGCAGCTGACCCATCCTCGGGCTGAACTGGCGCTGCAGGCGGTGGGGGAATAGTCTCGGGAACCTGCTCAACCTGCACTCGCTGCTCAGGAGTGCGGACGGCGGGAGTCTGTGCTCCTCCCTCGGCCTGGGATGTGGCTGCAGCGAGGGGAAGCAACCCCGCTTGAGCCAAGGTGGTGTACATGCTCATGAACTGAGCCAAAGTCTCCTGGAGCGCTGGAGTAGTAGTGGCAGTAGTAGGTGTGCCAGGTGCCTGGGCTCCAGCTGGATCTGCTGGTGGTACCTCGGCAGCAGCTCGCGCAGGTGCTCTGGCTGCACCACGTGCGCGTCCTCGGCCTCTCCCCCGGCCCCGGCCTCGGACGGCTGCAGTAGGGGGCGCGGGTGCCTGATCATCTCGAGTGGCACGTGTCCTCACCATCTGTGAGAGAATAGAAGTCAGAAGTTTAGAATTGATGTCAAAATATCGCACGACAAGGAATTCAAATGAAACGAAGATTTTTCCTAAACGGTTACATAGCCCCTCGTAGATAAGTACAGACGTCTCCGTACCGATCAGCGAGATTCTAATAAACCGGCCTGTGTTCCGTGACTCCTATGAACCTAGAGCTCTGATACCAACTTGTCACGACCCTAGTTCACCAACCGTGAACATGTCATGACGGCACCTGGTCCCCATGACCATGTAAGCCTAACATTTGCGGAAATATAATAATTGCGGAAAAATAGAGAAAATCAATTCAAAATATCTAAAGGAAACTGTACTGAATGCCGCTTGGCAAGTACAACTCAATATCACAAGTCTAAAACAATTCCCAAAAACTCGGAAACTCACGGGCAACACAGGCTACAGAAGTGATTAGTAAAGGTTCCAAACTCCAGAATTTCTAACAACCGAAAGAAGGAAAACTAAGAACTAAGATAGAATAAGAGGGAGACTCGTCGGTCTGCGGACGCAGCAGATCTACCTCGAAGTCTCCGTAATCCTCCTGCCTCACTGATAGTGCGCCTGAGTAGAGGTACCTGGATGATCTGCACGTGAAAAACATGCGCAGGAAGGGCATGAGTACACCACAACGGTACTCAGTAAGTGCCAAGCCTAACCTCGGTTGGGTAGTGACGAGGAAGGTCAGGGCCATACTGAGACAAAATATAGTAATAACAATAATTAACAGTATGATAATCTGACAGAAATAATAAATACAGCAGTGATATAAGACAGATTAAGCAAGGCAATAGCAAATACACAAGAACGGAACAACCACAGAATAAGTACAGCTCAACACCAATGGTAACAATGAGGATCTCCCAGGATACCGTCATGTAGTCCTTTTCTCAACTGTCCAGTGGATCTCCCGGGATACCGTCCCGTAGTCCATCATATGTGTATATCCAAAGGATTTCCCGGGATACCGTCCCGTAGTCCAACTATTAATGTGCAGGGTGATCTATCGGGAATCTAACCCGCAGTCCCAAAGTAAAAGTGCAGGGGGATCTACCGGGAATCGAACCCGTAGTCCCAAAGTAAACAAACAAGGGGGGAGCTACCGGAATCCCACATCCGTAGTCCCAATGTAAATGCGCAATCCCAACCAGAAGGTACACGGAAACGAAGTACAAAAGACAAGCAACAGGTAGTACTGGCCTAGCATGCTTCACGTAGTACAGTTAAGGCAACTTAAGCAATTAGGCAAGTTAAATCAACTAAACATGCTTTCCTAATCTAGCACAAGTTATAATTGCAAGTAGAATAAAGCAAATATGAAAGGAACTCAATCTCAATATCTTAAGAAAAACCGGATTTCCAACAATTGGCTCAAGTACACGCCCGTCACCTCGCGTACAAGGCACTCAAATCAACAAATAACAAATCCTAAGGGGAAAGGTCCCCCACACAAGGTTAGACAAGCCACTTACCTCGAATCGGCACCAAAATCAACTCGAAATCACACTTTTGCCACGAGTATCCGACTCCAAATGGCCCAAATCTATTCAATTCAATTACATATCGTAAGTAATATTGCAAACAACTGATTCCACTATTAAATTTAAAGCTAGGACGCGAAAATAGGTAAAATGACCAATATGTCCCTCAGACCAACGTCTCGGAATCAAACAATTTTCACATTTTCAGAACCCTCGTACTCTCACGAGTCTAACCATATAAAAATCTCCCAAATCGGAGGTCAATTGCCCACTCAAAACTCAATAATTAGGTCTATGAAGTTTCTTCCAATTTTTCCCTAAATTTTTACCTTGAATTCGAATTCTAATGGTGGATTTAACTATATAATGATGAAATATAACAAGAAGGGACCAAAGAAACGTTACCCAGTGATCTTCACTTCAACTCCCCCTCAGAATCGCCTTAAACCGAGCTCTCAATTGATTTTTGTAACTTATGAACTCAAACCCTCGAAATTTCTATTTCTGCCCAGGGATTTCCGCTTCTGCGGACAAGGCTTATGCGGAAAGTGAGCCGCTTCTGCGACTCTTACTAAACGACCACATCCGCTTCTGCGGTCCAGTCAACCGCTTATGCGGTTCCGCTTATGCGGATTATCCACCGCTTCTGCGGTTCCAACTAAAAGCCAAACGGCCGCATCTGCGGCTATTTTCTCGCAGATGCGAGGCCGCTCCTGCAGAATTTCCTCCGCATATACGACGCCTGGAAACTCTGCCCCAAACCGCTTCTGCGATGATCCGCCGCTTATGCGGCTCCGCTTCTGCGGTTCCCAAGCCGCAGAAGCGAAAATACCAGAAAATCTCCCCGTTAACCACCCGAAATCATCCCGAGGCCCCCGGGACCTCAACCAAAAGCACTAATACCACCTAATACCTTATTCAAACTTGTACCAATCCTTAAAACACCTAAAACAACACCGGAAGTCCGATTAAATCAAAGATTCAAGCCTAAGAACTTCAAATTCCAACAAAACACACTTTCGATCAAAAACCAAACCAATCCTCGTCCGAATGACCTGAAATTTTGCACACACATCCCAAATGACATGACGGAGCTACTGCAACTTCCGGAATTCCAATCCGACCCTCGGATCAAAAACTCACTATCGGACCAGAAACTTCAAAAATTCAAACTTCGGCATTTCAAGCCTAAATGAGCTACGAGCCTCCAAAGTACATTCCGAACACGCTCCCAACCCCAAAATCACCTAACGGAGCTAACGGAACCATCGAATTTCCATTCCGAGGTCTTCTTCACACTGTTCCGATTACGGACCATTTTTCAATTCTTAAGCTCTCATTTAGGGACTAAGTGTCCCAAAACACTCCGAATCCCAACACCGAACGTCCCGGCAAACCAAAATAGCAGAAATGAACTTAGGGGAAGCAGTTAATGGGGGATTGGGGCGTAAATTCCAAAAACGACCGGCCGGGTCGTTACATTATATCCTTGAGGTGGTGAGCTTTTCTTCTTGGCGATAGAGATGTGGATATCACTTACATCTGGAGTGGCCAAATTGTGTAAAGTAACTAAAGTCTTTTGCTTATATTTGATTTAATATCTTTATCATCGCTTGCTTGGCTATATGCTACGTATACAGTACCTATTTTGGTAATTATTTTCTTCATCCTAATTATCTTAATAAAGGATTATAAAGTGGATAACATTGTTAGATCCACTTAAACTCCAGCAGAGTTTGCAAGAAATATATAACCACCAGAAGTGGTTATGTTTTGTATATCTCATTGTAACTAAATTTTGGTAACCACCAGAAGTGGTATATGCCTATGACCACCAGAAGTGATAATTTAGGCTTTCTATGGTTACAATTGAAGATAAGCTAGAGAGAATTTCTCTATATTACTTGCATGCCTCGATTTGCTCCTGAAGTAGCATTATCTTAAAAGAGGTTGAAGCATTACACGATTTGGTGTGATTAATGCACGTTCAGATAATTATGTTTCGTTCCCTGAAGGATGAGAACTTTTGATAAATATTAATCCATTCCCTGACGTGAATGTGATAATATTAATAAAGCTCGTAAATATGAACGCACTTTTGATGTGAATATATTACAATTCACCTCCAGAAGAGGTAATATGATTGAGGGAATATATACTCAATATTTCATATTTTAAATTTGCTCCTGAAGAAGTAACACAATTGAAATTTTCTCCTGAATTAGAAAAATATTATGAAACTGTATCTTTCAGTGCTTAAACAAAATAATAAGCTATTCAAAATTATTTTTGAAGCACATTTTCATTCCCTGGAGTGAATGAAGAAATACCACAATTCACCTCCTGAAGAGGTAGAATAACAAAGGATATAAATGTTATTTTTGTGGCATAAAGATCACTGTTGCACGTACCCGTTGTACGTAATTCTTGGATTTTTTTTTATTAAATATCATTCCGAGGCAAAAGTATTCTTGTAGAATGCTTTCTACTACAACCACATTAATATGTTATGGTTAGTTATCGAGTTCCCCGAAGAAAATAACAACTCATGTATCTTTCCCTGAAGGATGTAATGACTATGTGGTTACCGCTTTGATATAAAATATTCAGATGTTAATGGCGTTTCTCCCTGAAGGAGATATTTGTCACAAAGTTGGTGGTAAAAATACTGAAATTCTTAATTTTTTACATTTATAAAATTAGAATTATCTTTATATTGTTAATTTGATTATGATTTTCTCTCATGACACCAGAAGTGTCTGAGCACTATTTGGTAGTACAATAATTTATCAAAAGCTCCTGAAGAGCTAAGTGTTTGTCTAGAAGACACATGATACAAGTAGTGTCTGAATAATATTTGATTGCGGAAAATAAATTAAAGGCTCCCGAAGAGCTTATATGCAAATTTGTCATTCATACTATATGATTGTGGTCAAAACATATGTTGTAGTAAACCCGAAGTTTACTAATACAAATGGCTATCATATTGAGACTATAAATAATTGGAAGACTGAAAATCTTCATGTTTCCACAATCATAGGGGGTAAAATAATATGTATATGAGAAATTACCCGCCTTATTCTTCGATTTGTACTACATCATGTATCACAGTAAACCAGAAGTTTACTAATACAAAAGTAGCCACAGTAAGTCAGAAGTTTGCTAATGCAAAAGTTTATGTCATAGTAAACCAGAAGTTTACTAAGAGATAGCACATGCCATGATAAACTTGAAGTTTTCATTTGCCATTTTAAATGAGTTATTTGAGAATTTAGATAAGCATATACTAAAGAACTAGAAGATTCTTCAAGAATTCTCCTGTGTTGCTTGTTCTCATAATAAATTGATTATACCAGCTAAAGTTGGGACTAAGACCCCTGATTCTGAAATATATAAAAGGTGAATATGGGTCCATTCACCTATCATGTGAACCACTTATAGATGCATATATAAGATGGTTACATGTATGTTTATTGTCAACCTGCAGTTTGGCATTTGAAATTGCTTTTCTCACTTAAGAGCATAATTTTCAGATTATGAAATCAAGACAGTTCATCTTTATAATGTTGGTTTATATACAAGCTAGTTTAGCAGTGAATACCTCCTATTAATGGCTAAACTATTGTTTATGAGAACAAAGCTTCATGTGTTGGTCTAAGATTTTCTAAATTGCATATAGCAGCACTTGTATGCATCAGACCAACAATATATGGTAAGTCCTCCCCTCACAATTGGTTTAGGATCAGAAACCAAATATTTTACTATCTTTTGATGTGTGGTATATGATTAATTTCTCTACCACAATGCACAAAGATATGTTTCCCAAAGAAGATTGGGGATATATGTTAGTTTTTCTAACATTTGGGGAATGGAATAAACAGCTGAAAAATATGCTATATGAATCGAATTATCATTAATATGATCCTCACTTAGAAGATAATTCAAGTCAAATAGACTAACCTCGGTGGAGCAGTGACGAGGTACAGTCAAGACACTCACTAGTCTAATAACCTGTTCAATATAATATATAAAAATAATAGGAAACAAATAACAATGATGGCAACAATAATCAACCAGTGATATAAACAGCAGGGCAACAAGAACACCATATATATTGCTCAGTAAATAATGAATACAAGTACGGCCAATTAATCAAATTCTTCAAATATTAACCTTTCGCCTATAAATCTTTCCAATAGTAATCTTTAGGATATAATATTTTCCGATAAATATATTTCGAACATACCTCCTTCAAATAGATATCTTTCTCATAATTCTTCCAAACAAATATCTTCCCAATATAATTCTTCCAAATAAAAATCACCATGGGACACCACATTTCAAATCATAAAACACGGGTCTCAGCCCATTTTCATATTTTCACGGTACCTCGTGCCAATTTCTCTATCACAACCGCACGGACAACTCACGTGCCAATATCATTTTAACTATATAACCACGGCACCTCGTGCCCATATTTCATATCATAACTGCACGAACAATTTACGTGCCAATAATAAATTCATCATATTTTTCTGGCATCTCGTACCCATATTATAATCCGCCCGACAATATTCACAGGCTCATAACTTCAACATATATCCAATTATTATCAAATTTACTGGATTTAAAAAAAATAAATTGCACAATATATAAAAGAAATTACCAAGAAATCACAACATCACATAAAGTCACCAACATAATATCCTCACATCACCACATATCATCGCTGACAATAGCCACTCTTATCTCTCCTATAACCACCCT
Organism: Nicotiana attenuata; assembly: GCF_001879085.1. NCBI lineage: Eukaryota > Viridiplantae > Streptophyta > Magnoliopsida > Solanales > Solanaceae > Nicotiana > Nicotiana attenuata. The sequence goes on along the minus strand of NW_017682203.1, from coordinate 1,823 downwards.
TATCGCTCCTATAATAGCCACCCTTATCGCTCCTATATTAGCCTCCCTTATCACCCCGCCCAGACAATATCCCAACACATAACCACAATAAAATACCACCCTTATACTCACATAATATCAAAAAGGGAATGCCACCCTTATCCGCCGCATAACAGTGACCCAAATCACACCATAATTTACATGGATATTACTATGGCAACACAATAAAAATTCATATTATAAATTGCCCATGGGCGACAACCAAATTCCAAAGATACAACAAAATCAATTAATTTTACAACAAATAGCCCAAGGCTCCGCACAAAGTACATAAAACCCCGACAACTACAACAAAGATTGAAAATTAACTCAGCATAATACGTCACCTTCTTTAATCCAAATTTTCGATAAATATATTAATACTTCAAATTAAACTTACTTAATTAATTGATTATTTGTAGAAGGAAAATCCATAATCTAATTATTTCCACGAAATGTCAAATCAACAAACACACGAAATTCAAATGAAAATCCAATGGAAATTTACACCAAATTATCATATAAATACAAACTCGACAACAAAGGATGAGGCATGACAAATCAAGGACTTACTAAGTTCCAACGATTTATTTCACTTTAATACGAAAGGGTGTCTATGAATTTTAGTCGATATAATTTGCACATATAAATCAAGTACGTACTCGTCACCTCACGTACATGATTTTCATTCAAACAATTTTCACATAAGACTCAATGCCTAAGGGGAAATTCCCCCACACGAGGTTAGGCAAGATACTTACCTTTATGAAGTTAGTCCGATATTCCAAAATCGCCTCCTTGCTTGAATCGACCTCTGGATAGCTCAAATCTATCCAAATTAATTGTATAACTTCATTAAAATTCATCGGAAACAATTCCGAATAATATAACGTCGACTTAAAAATTTTATTCTAAAAAGTCAACCAAAAGTCAACGCGGGACCCGCCTCTCGGAACCGACATAATTCTTACGAATCCGAACACGCATTCCGATATGAGTTCGATCATACCAATTTTATCAAATTCCGATAACAACTCGACCTCCAAATCTTAAATTTTCGTTTTTGGAAGATTTTGCAAAAATCTTGATTTCTTCCATCTAAATCCGTATTAAACGATGAAAATAACTACGGATTTATGAAATACAAACATATTCGAGTATAGGACACTTACTTGAGTCGAAATCGTGAAGAACACCTCAAAATCGCCCAAGAACCGAGCTCCAAAAATTCCCAAAACGAAATGAAAAGTCACTGATTTTCGATGCCTTATGTTTCTGTCATTTCCGCTTCTGCGTACTGATTTACGCACCTGCGAAGACGCTTTTGCGACTCAAAACCCAGGCCAATCTCGCACCTGCGAAGCCACTGTCGCTTCTGCGTTTGTCGCTTATGCGATGGCCAGGCGCATCTGCGGCCTTCTTCATCAGCTCCTGTCCAGGTTGCTGCTGCGTTCACTGCCCAAGCAGCCATTGATCTTCTTCATTTCTCATTACAATGGCATACGTTCTTTGGTTACATGCAAAGAACCATGGCTCATCTACATATCATCAACAAATACTTCTATTTCCATGCAAAAGAATTGCTGCTTCTGCGATCACTCCCATGGCTGCCAACATCCGCTTCTGCGCTTCCAATATCGCACCTGCGATGACTGCCATGTCCCTTCACATTTCGCTTCTGCGATGCAAGGCATCGCTTCTGCGCTGTCGCTTCTCCGATGAAGCTTCCGCAGAAGCGAAAACATCAGCTGCTGCCCCAGAAAAACAGCAGCAAATTTCAGCAGCTACCTCGGTCCGAAATTTAT
>NW_017682202.1:0-10326 GCF_001879085.1 Nicotiana attenuata | reverse complement strand
TAGGCCGATAAATCGCTCGTTAAACCGCCCGCTAATAGCTAAGCCGATACCATACGCCCGATATCTTATCTGGTGGCTAGCGGATTACTATATTTAAAAGCCGAAAATCGATAAGCCAAACCGTTAACGTAAATAACCGCTCGATCCGCCCGATAAGCAGCCCTAATTGCTTGCGTAGTTGACATTTCCGAAGAATATTGCATATGTGCTAATAGAACTCCTTGTGAGACACCCAGATGGTGCACTCTATATTCCGGTCACCGGATTTTCGGCATGAAACCAATCCCAAATAGTAGCCCCCATTGAGTTATACCCATTTATGTGAAAATTAGGTGGAAAGAAGGGCTCAATCATCCCGAATTTATGAAAAAAGCGGCGGCTAGGGTTTCCTAGATCTAAAATTCGTGGAGTTTGATGGGGTTTTGAAGGATTTGGTTTGAAGATATGGAAAGAGGAGGTTGAGGATAGTGTATGATGATAATTTGGGGTTGTTTGGACCACCACCTGCGGCGGCGCACGGTGGTGGCAGTGGTGGAGCGGCGACGGCTTAAGAGAGGGTGAGAGAGAGGAGAGAATGAAGGAGAAGTCTCTAGGGTTTGGAAATAGGGCNTTTTTTTATTTAAATTTATGAAAGATACGTAACCTAAAATATTTTTTGTAATTTTAATTTTTTTGTGGCGAAATAAAGTAAGAGAGTCAAAATTAGTTGAAATAAAGATATTAGGCCTAAACTAAATATTTACATGCTAAAATATAAAAAATCCCGGGGAGGGTCAAAAATCACATGTCTACAAGTAGTAGGTAATAATTGAATAGTTAATTCCCTTCTTTCTCTGTATTAACCGTAAGTTTCATGTTTAGGTGTGAAACTTTGAAATTAATTAAAATGCACTAGTTGTAGAATTAATTATTTGACTGGTATAAATTGGACTAGGTCCTACGTATTGGCTCGAGAAGTTTTGAGGTGAGTTTATGTAACCCTTTACTAAGGTGGTTTAACTCACAAAAGCACACATACAAGGTGTTTGATGAATTGCTTGAAAGAGTTAATATGTATTTTATTGGAGCGAGTGATTACCTATCATTTTAGAATTGTTCCAGCTAAAATTTAGATGATTTATTCTGATATACGTGCATAAATTTTCAGAATATTTTGGCTATTCTCATATGCCGTTTTCATGTTGAAAATTCATGAAAAAGCAAAAATCTTTAGAAATACTTTTGAATGTTTATTTCATGCTTATGCCATGCTTTACATTTGAAGATACCATTATGATTATGTATAGGTTATTCCAGAAAAGATTTAGACTTGAATGTTCTAGAAATTTGAGAAGTTGATTTAGACCTTAGCGAGGCCGCATAGAAAAGTTTTATTTCACTAAAGTATTTTTAGGAGTATCCTCTATTTTGAGAAGGGGTCATCGTCTAGGTCGAGGGTCCTAGCCAAGTAATAAGTGGGAATTTTGACTTCTTATTAGCGCCTTTTAGATTTCGTTTTGGTCCAAAAGTGTTTAATTGTATTCCCGAAAACTGATGAAATGTGCTTAATTGCAGGAGTATTGGAAAATGAGCCACTAAGATGAAATCCAACTCAAGAATGAGTGATCTGAACTCAAAGACAAAATCAGGCACAAAAGCCCAAAGTGCGGACCGTAGATTTCCATCTGCGGCAGCAGATTGTTAAGGCATTCATGTCAGAGTAGTAGTGCAATGTGTGGACCACACAATTATTGTGTGGCCGCAGAAGCTAACCTAGAGCAGAAGTTCAAAGAGTTATCATTTCAGGATCAAAGGAAATGCGAACCACACAATTAGAGTGCGGCCGTAGAAGCCAGCTACGCGGCCGCACTCAGAAATGCACGGTCTGCAGAAGAGCCCTGTGCGGCCGCACCAAGAATTGTGCGGACTGCAGAATATGAGAGATGCGGCCGCAATCCAAAATTGTGCGGCCGCAGATTCAACTCCTGTCAAGACTGATGCAAAGTGTGGATCGCACATGGAATTGTACGGCCGCCGAACATCCGAAAGGGCATTTTTGTTCGAAAATTCTAGCCTTGTAAAAATAGAATAGTTTTACGAAATTATGTCTAGTGGGCCTGTACTAAAAATTTTGTGTCTTCAGAGCAATTCTCTGTCTTCAGAGAGTTGTCATTTTTAAGGTCCCAATGTGCGCCCATACTAAAAGTTGTGCGGACCACATTTCAATTGTGGGGTTGCACTAATAATTGTGCGGACCACAGAATCACCAGCGCGGCCACAAACCCATCTATGGCTGCACTCAAAAATGTGCGGACCGCACTTCCCTACCCTGCATACTGTTTTGTCTGCAACTGTCTCCTATTGTGCATTTGAACTATAACTGATTCTTGTTGCTCTGTATTACAGACAATGGTTAGATCTCGTGGGCGAGGTGATACATGCAAGGGGAGGGGTCAATCCATTCATACCCGAACCTTGGATTGATATGCTTCAATAATAAAAGGTCATGTGCGCATTCCGCATCTCGATGCCTTTAAATTTAAAATAATTATGTTATAACCAGGTGCACATTTCATACCTTGGTTTAACATTTAATTTCAAAGAAGGTATGCATACCGCATCTGGGTGAACACAATTAATAAAATATAATAAGTAAGTGAGCGGTAATCAATAAGCCACAATCAATAAAATACAAGAATAGCCAAAAAATTGATTTAAGCTTTACATTAGTCAATGAAGTGACCGTGCTAGAACCACGGGACTCGAGGGGTGCCTTACACCTTCCCTCAGTCAACAAAATTCCTTACCCAGTCTTCTGTTTTTGTAAACCATAAATTAGGAGTCAAACCTTCCTTTTGATAAGGGATTCAAGATAAAAGGTGACTTGGAACACCAAAACTCAATTCTAAGTGGCGACTCCAAATAAATAATCCCTTCTCAAAATGTCACTTAATTGGAAAAACTCTTCTAACTCAACCATGTAACAGGTGTATGGCGAAAAAAAAGAGGTGTGACAGCTCTGGCGACTCTGCTGGGGACAATCAATTAGAATTCGAGGTTTGTATATTGATTCTTGTTTGGCTTTTATCATGTTTTGGACATTATTGTTTTGGAAGCCAAATGTGCTATTTGTCGCTTATTTACCGCTTTAATATTTATTTGAACTGTGATATAAACTGTATCCTCTCTCGCACCCCTCTGAGTCTTCTGATAGGTAGTTATGTTGTGTTTGCCTACCAGCATCACAAAATTTCTGTCTTGAGATAAAGCCAGTTAGCCTACCAGCTTTTGGTGAAGGATTTAGTAACACATGTTTAGGCGGGAGAGCCATTAGCTAGCTAGTGCTGTTCTACTACTGGTGACGCTTGACGCTCCTCGACTCGGGTTGTCCACCCAGGTAAGCCTGGTCTAGATACCATCTCCTTTAGGATTTGAAAACTTAGAAGAACAAGCCACAAGCAACGAATATCCCTAGTAGGCTACGCTTTATTTTCATCATGTGCATTGGACTTAGCGGGACCCGGCACAGGGGCCCGGCCGGTCTAGGACAGGTACCAATTTTTCGGACCAACATGTTCATCTTTATGTGCTATATGTAACATTATTTGGTAGGCTTCACTCAAATGTTAACCGGCTTTAGGATAGATTGATTGAACAGAGGAGAGAGAAAAAGAAAATTTCCAAGTTTTCATAAAATACTCATTTTCTTTTTAAATAAAATTTTGCAAGGTTATGGTATGTAAAATTACAATTTAAAAAAAAGAAGTTGTTTTAGTTATTTTAACCGAACTACGCAGTTCTGGTTCTCACCGGATGTAAGATACGTAGGCAACCTTCATTGGGTACCGCCCAATTTTCAAAATCCAAAATATTTTCTTTTAGTTTCTTCTCAAAATTAAAAAATACTTTCGTTCTTCTTCAGAAGTGTTTCTTTTGAAAATTAAAAAGAAAATTCAAAATTTAAAAATATTTTTTTCTCTAGAAGTCTTTTCTTTAATAAATTCAAAATAAAAGTTCAAAATCCAAAAATATGTTCTTTCTTTTTTAGAAGTCTTTCTTTCAAAAATTCCTAAAAAATAAATTCAAAATAAAAAAAAATTCTTCTTTAGAAGTCTTTCTTTAGCCTTCCAAGCTCATTTAGAAATGAAAATGGCATTAGGTGCATGGCATACAATGTGTGATTAATATCTGCAAAATGCCTAACTCTAACACGTTTGTTGTTTGTCATTTTTAAAGAGATAAAGTTAAACAGAGGTGGTTGGTTTGTGGTTTAAACTGGCGACTCATCCTTACAATACGAGATCAAAAGGAAAAAATAGAATGGCAAACAACAGTGAGAATGAGTCAGATAATGATGACGTCCATGGACAATTGGTCGAACAAGGTTCGGGACTGGTTGAAGAAGTAAGAGTGTTGAAACAACAATTGGCAGAGATGTACCAAGCTTGGGTGAATGGACGTGCACGCCCTCACTACCCATAGGGCCTTCGGATAATCTTCATAATGTGTCAGTTGCAAATCAAGTGCCAATCTCCATAAAAGTAACCCATTGTACCAACCTGAATTCAGTCCGAGCATTAACCTTCCCACTATCCCCAGTACCTCCATTCCACGTCCTCTAACCGCACCCCTCAGAAATGACCACCTACTGTACCCATTGTCCCTACTTTCACCGTTCCTTAACCTGCTCTCGCTCAAAAGCTCAACAATGATCCACAGCTGAATGCTTATGATCCCCAACATTATTCTCCAGAACTGACTTTCAAGGTTCCAGATTCATACAAGCACACTCCTCATAACATGTTCCCAGTTGAGATCGAAAAGCCCGACAAGAATATGGAACAAGAGGTAATGACCAGAAAAATGAAGAGCTTGAAACAAACCATGAGAAACATACAGGGTTTGGGAGGCCACAAGAGTGTTTCGTTTAACGATCTATGCATATTCCCCCATGTTCATTTGCCACCCGGCTTCAAGACCCCCAAGTTTGACAAGTATGACGGGCATGGTGACCCCGTTGCCCATTTGAAGAGGTATTGTAACTAACTAAGGGGAGCAGGAGGTAAAGAAGAATTACTCATGGCTTATTTTGGGGAAAGTTTGACACGAATTACGTCAGAGTGGTTCATAGATCAAGACATCTCTCACTACCACGTTTGGAATGACATGGCTCAAGATTTTGTCCAAGAGTTTCAGTACAATATTGATATAGTGCCAGACCACTCTTCTCTCGTCAACATAAAGAAGAACCAACAAAAAGCTTCAGAGAATATGCAATCAAGTGGAGAGAGCAGGTTGCTAGGGTCAAACCACCAATGAAAGAGGCAGGAATGATTGATTATTTTCTCCAAGCTCAGGATCCTGATTACCTCCATTATATGTTAGTCGCTATTGGTAAACCTTTTGCTAAGGCGATTAAGATTGGGAAATAGTTGAGAATGGCATGAAGTCGGGCAAAAATGTGAGTCAGGCAGCCCTTAAGGCGACCAAACAAGCAATTCAAAGCGGGTCAGGCAGTTTCGAAAATCGAAAAAAGAAGGAGGAAGGATCCACGATGACATCTGGTTCGGGGGAGTTCAAAGAGGATTAGTTCCTTCTTATGTGCAATTCCAACAAGGACAATACAATTCTCCTCAACATTATTATCCGCCTCAGGGTCCCCGGTACTCAGTTCCCTCGCAACAATACACAGTGTTTAATGCTCAGGCTTATGCTAGGCCTCCCAATCACAAACAATGGCGGACACCGACTCCACAAGGCTCCCGTCAACTCCGGCCAAATTTTCAGGAACCATATAATCCTCGTCCCAGACAGGAATATGTGAGAGAATAGGAGCCAAAGAAAGAGTTCACTCCAATTGGAGAATCGTATACAAGCCTATTTCGAAAGTTGATGCAGTTGAAGTTGATTGAACCTATCATGTTGCGTTATGTGAATCCAAGTTCAAAAGGTTTTGACTCCAATGCAAGATGTGAGTATCACTCTAACACCCAAGTTCATAGTATCGAAAATTGTTGGACATTGAAGAAATCCATTGAAAATTTGATTGAAGCAAAGGCAATTGTAGTGACAAACAATGAGGATACTCCTAATATCACAAACAATCCGCTCCTAGCTTATGATAATACACATTTTATTGGGATGATTTGTCATGATCGGGATTATAAGCAGTCTAGCAAGACAGAGATGGTTGTTGGAACCATAGGGCAAGAGCCAAAAGTGATAGTAAGCCCGCCGGAATTGGCATTGTTGATTGGGAAAGGTGCGAGTTTTAGTTCAAACTTGGCAGATTCTGAAAAAACGGTTCTCTATGTGCCTGGAAGCACAAAAAAGGTTGAGTTTCAATTGGGTGGGCCAAAACTTTACATCCTTGGGGGCATTCAAAAGATTTTTCCAAATAATGGTTTGAGAAATATAACAGAGCCAGTTGTGATCCGACCTGTTGCACAACTCCAAGTGACAAACACAAAATCTTTTCCCTAGAATTATAACAAGACTGTCATGACATACAAAGGAAAAGATATAGTGGAAGAAACATATGAAATTGGGGGCTTAAGGTGCTAATCACCAGAGGAATTGAGAAAAGCTAAGCAAGCCAGGGAAAGTCACTTGCCAGTGAAAGAACGCGTTGCAGAAAAAGAAGCAGAAGAATTCCTTAAGAAGATGAAAATGCAAGAATACTCAATCATTGACCAATTAAGGAAAACCCCTGCTCAGATATCTTTGTTATCTATGATTTTGCACTCGGAAGAACATCGCCGTGCGTTGATCAAAACTTTGAACGAGGCATATGTCTCAGAAAAGACAACGGTGAATCAGCTAGAAAAAATGGCTGAAAGATTCTTAGAGTTGAACAAAATTTCTTTCAGCGATGATGATTTGCCTGAGGAAGGGCTTGGCACAATAAAGCTTTACATCTTATGGTCAAATGTGAAGGGCATTACGTAAAAGGAGTCATGATTGACGGAGGCTCAAGTGTAGATGTATGCCCTCTTTCTACTCTACAACAGTTGAACATTGACACTAACAGAATTCAGACTAGTAATGTCAGCATCAGAGCTTTTGATGGTTCAAGAAGAGACACTATTGGGGAAATCAAACTCACCATGACAATTGGCCCAATTGATTTTAACATTGTCTTTCAAGTGTTGGATATGAAAACTTCCTATAATTTTCTTCTGGGAAGGCTGTAGATCCATATGGCCAGAGCTGTACCATCCACCCTACATCAAATGGTCAAACTCGAGTATGACAGGCAAGAAATTGTTGTTCATGGGGAGGATGACTCATCCGTCTATAATGACTCGTCCATTCCATGTATCGAGGCCAAGGAAGGATGCAAATCCCTCATATACAAGCATTTGAGGTGATTGAGGTGGACCAAGTGGAAGAAGGAAAATTTTGCCAAGCCACAATTTGAAGAAGTCCAAAATCCTTCTACCCAGGATGACTTTGATGAAGTTTGCTAGGGTCTCAAGGAGATGCTCTATGGGATCAATATGGTTCAAGTTAGTGAGGGCCCTAGCCGTGCAAGTGTTCAACTGATTGGTCCTGATACCTCGCTCAACAACTGGGAAGCAACTCCTCTTCCCATCAGGAAAGAGTCTTGGTAGTCTGTTTTGTTGCTTTTTCTGTATTTGGATTATTTTCAAGGTTATAATCCAGATAGTTTAGTTTAATTGCTCTGGTTCGGTGTTAACCCTTCTATCCTTTCAAATTTAATTAAATGAAGTTCCAATTTCATAGTAGAATTCTGTCTTTCCTTTCCATAATTTTTGTTAATTTCTTATCATTTTTAGTTTCGTTAATACTAGCTTTAAAAACATGACATGCACGTGGAATTCATGCCCAGATCTTACAAAGTTGTCTAATCTTGAAATAATGAATCAAGAAGTCGTATGATGAAGATGAGGCTTTTAAGGAAATAAAAAGAGAATTGGATCAATTTGAGTATAAGCCTAAGCCTAACTTAAATGAAATTGAGACAATTAAATTGGGAAGTCCTGAAGAAACCAGAGAAACAAAAATAAGCATTCATACTGAAAAAGAGACGAGAGATGCCATAATTAAATTTTGTTCGAGTATAGAGATGTATTTGCTTGGTCGTATGATGACATGCCGGGTTTGAGTGCCGATTTAGTGGTCCATAAGCTTCCCACATGATGTTTTATACGTCAATACCACACAAGAGGGGGAGGGGGGGGGGGGCGGATTTGTGTGGTACCCAATTTTTCGCTCTAGAAGAACCTGGTTCTTCTAAGTGTACTAACTCTACTGTTTGCGGAATAATAAGAACATAAAATAAGGAACACAGAGATTTTTACGTGGAAAACACCAGGCTCAAAACCACGACCTACTACTCAGTAGGATTTTCCCAAACTTCCACTAAAATCACTGAGCCAAAACAACATTTACAAAACTCTTTGTAAACCTAAGGATTAACTCAAATCCCGTTGTAGCACACAGCCTCAAATATTGCGACAACTTCAAGTTAGCATATAACTTAACACTCCAAGTACCTAATACAATTGCTTCTATTAAAGCTGAAAGGTACAAGTTTAAATCACCTACTACAATTGAACTAGAATAAAAGAAAGACACAATGGAATTGGTTCTTCTATCTCGTCCAAGTAGCTTCAGGAATGCATACTCAAATCTCACATAAATTGCTTGCAAAATTGCCTCGCTCTTTTGCTCTCAATTTAGTTTAACTTATGCATTTGTGCAATACCTGTAAAAGAGAACAATCATTGTTATTTAATGAGTTAGTAATTAGAGTTTGATTGAGACTCAATTGCTGATCTTCCATCGAAGTTGAGTCCTTGAACAACACAAACTCCAACACTATCTTTTATCCGGATTGTGTTCTCTTCACATAGGGAGACTTTCTCTCCTTATCCAATATGTAACCTTTTCGATCAAATCAGGAGATATTGCTGCTTGATCAATGAGACTTATCTCCTTCACGTGCATCTCACATATGTAGATTGATCATCACTGTGCTTCACATGATGGACCTGGTCCATGACTGAGGTCATTTGTCATTCTTCAAAACTTTACATGTTCTTGGGCCAATAAATTCCCCTTTTTTGATGATGACAAACTCTGTGCTTTTTACTGATCAAAAGACCTGTAAGAACTCAGCTTAACCATCAATACTAGACTTAGAAAATTTACTTCTCATCAAGGACCAGGTTAATTAGGTTATAAATATCACTTATTCAGAATAATGTGTAAAGCACAATATCTTCCCCCTTTTGGCATCATCGAAAAGTTGCATACTTAATGTGAATCCCAGATTTAAAAAGTACTCATGGCCACTGGGGCAACTGCAAGTGAAAACATGGTGCAATTATCAATAATCAACAAACATATTTAAACTATTAAGATCAGAATCATCATAGAACAAGAGAAAACAACAGTTGTCATTGATAGTGATATGTTGCCATGAACAATCCACAAAAAGAAAGAAAAACTTTCAAAACATGAGCAAAAAATAGAAAAATCCCTAATTCGGTTCACTAGGCGTCACTGGGGTTACTAGACAGGTTCAGAAGACAAGTGCTTAGAGACCTAAGGCTTGGAGGAACTAAAGGGTTAAGTCTGGAGAAGGTTCAGCATATTCTGAAGGATTCCATCACTCTTCTCCTTTTCTTTTACTAGCTCAATTCTAAGGCCATCCCTATCAGTTTCCAATTAAGCCATACGAGCCTTGAGCCTAGCAATCTCAGCATCCTTAGTTCCACATTCCTGAACCAAAGTCCTAACCTTGCTGTTGATGGGCAGGTTCAACTGGGATGGCATTGATTGGATAGTCACAAGCCAGAAGAGTCTTAATACCAAAATGTTCTTTGCTTGATGCCATCTCCCATTTCTTCAAAGGCACATTCAGCCTATCCAGAACTGTGGTCAGTATGAAGCCATATGGAGTAGCATGAGCCTTGGAGCCATTGATGACCCTGTCTAGCAATTTGACATTGAGGGCAGGCCAGTTGATTTGTTTTCCTCTCTCAAGGAACTCCATAAGAACCAGGTCCATGTAGTTTGCAGTATGTCTTCTCTCTTGTCTGGGCAGTAGGCACTTGTTGACAAACTCAAACACAACCTTGTGCTCAGGCCTCATCTCACTTTTCTGCACAGCCCTGGCTTCATTCACATCCTCTGAATCACAGAACCTCTTGGTGATCTCAAGGGCAGTAGGTAGGGAGTCCAGGCATGGCCACCTTTGCCTAGTGTAGTCATCAAACCCTTCAGAGGGTATATCCAGAATTTCTCCCAACTTCTCAGCATCAAAATGCACTGAGACTCCCTTCACCAAGCTACTAACAACCCCATCTTTTACAGCAG
>NW_017682201.1:9269-10328 GCF_001879085.1 Nicotiana attenuata | reverse complement strand
TTTTTATAGATATTTAAATTCAAAAATAATAACTAATTATTAACTAAATAACTATTAGTAACTAATTATGCCATGTGGCTTCTTTTTTAGGCTGCCACTTAGCTTAAGGAGAGGGCTTTGTCCTCTTCTTTTAATAATATATAGATTGTCATCTTATTTGTCGATACGATATACCGAATAATAAAATCTATATTATATTAAAGATACTAATATAGTGAGTGAATAACTTTTTTGTTATATATTTTTCTTTAATACCTTATCCATTCTTAGTATTATTACATGTTAATAGCAATTTTTATTAGTATATTACTTTGTTTACTATTTTTATCTGCTCGCTTTTTTTTTGTAATATAAGAGAAGATATATAATTTATTACTGTTGAAATATTTTTTTTATTTTGAATTTTATTCTTAATAATATTATCTAACTTTTAATGAATAAAATCTCTATTAAACTAAAGGGACTTATACAGGCAGCGAATGACTTTTTTGTTTTGTATTTTTCTTTATTATATCATCCAATATTTAGTATAATTACATAGCTAATAGAAATTTTTATTAGCATATTACTTTGTTTAATATTTTTCTCTGCTACTATGTTTTTGTAATATAATAGAAGATATATATTTTATTACTCTTGAAATTATTTTTATTTTAAATTTTATTCTATTGTTCTCAATAATATTGTCTGAATTTTAATGAACAAATTCTCGATTAAATTAAAGGGACTTATGTAGCCATCGAATAACTTTTTTTATATATTTATCTTTATTATATTACCCATGTTTGAGTAGTTAATTTTAGGTAGTTAATTTCGTTATGTCTTTTTTATTATTATTTTTTTGTAAATAATTTTTGAATCTCCAAATTTGTTGGAGCTTTGTCCTAAAATTTGTCACTTTGTTAATTTTTTGATGTTACATTTGGAATTATAAAAATAATTTGTTTCTCCTATTCTATATAAATAGAATAGATATTGTCTGAATTTTAATGAATAAAATCTCTATTAAATTGAAGGGACTTATATAGTCATCAAATAACTTTTTTGTTATGTATTTCT
>NW_017682201.1:3795-6515 GCF_001879085.1 Nicotiana attenuata | reverse complement strand
AAGAATGAACTAGGATGGGATTTTTGAGTAAACGACCTTGGAATCGGGATCTGAAGGTTCCAACAGGTTCGTATGATGATTTCGGACTTGGGCGTATGCCCGGTTCGGGTTTTGGATAACCCGGGAGCGTTTTGGCGCCTATTGTGGAAGTTAGCAATTTTGAAGAATCTCATAAGTTTGGCTTGAAGTGCATTTCAGTGTTATCGATGTCCGTTTGGGATTTCGAGTCTATGAATAGCTCCGTATGGTGATTCTGGAGTTGGGATTTCGAGTCTGTGAACACCTCCAATATTATTTCACAATACCCTGCCATAAAGGCGAATTGTAGCAGATCATAACACCAACAACTTAGTACGTTCAATCAGGACCACGACACCCTCTCATAAAAGAAAGCTCAACCACGCTTGCAAATACCAAGCCTAATTACTTCCACCAGCCCACACCTGACCATCCTTAGTTCGATTGACTTTCCCCTGCCAGGAATAAAATACTGAATCCCTTGATTACACACTGAGTAAACCTCCCTTCAATTCATTCACTGCCCCGACACGTGGGCAAACACCCTACCATCACAACAACATTGCGGAATAATTGTTCGTAAGCATCATGGCAACCCCGTGCCTAGCCTCAAGGCTCTTAGAAGTTCTGTTACTGAGCTGGAACAATAGAATATCCCTCCAAAATGCGACTATAATAGTCCAATCAACTATACCGGGAAGAATCATCCCGCACCACATTTGTAGTGCCATATCAATTCTTCAAATTCTCGATTTATAACAAGCGCTCGCGTAAGATTGAATAGGAAGAAATCAAAGGCATAAGCCTCAAAGGAATCGAACCGCACGATAAGGAAATCAAGAAGGGAAGTACTCCTAACAGCCCTGTAGCCTCCCGAGGATAAGTACAGACGTCTCCGTACCGATCCGCGAGACTCTACTAGACTTGCTCATGACTCGTGAGACCGACGGGAACCTAGTGCTCTGATACCATGTTGTCACGACCCAAAATCCGCTAAGGGTCGTGGTGGCGCCGGACACCGCCGTCAGGCCAGCCAACTCAAATACTTAAATAAATCTCATTTTAACACTTTTGAAAAACATTTCTTTTATACGTTTTAAACAAGACTCAGTGTATTCTTCCGAATAAATAAATAAAATATTTAAACAACTTTTAAGATTTCCAAATAATCCAAATACATCCCCAGAACCCGGTGTCACAAGTACATGAGCAACTACTGATAAGAGAAATAAAATACAACATCCGTCCGGAATACAGTGGACGAAAAGTAAATACAGTAAACTGGAAGGGACTACCCTAGCTGCGGTCGCCTCGAATGATGCGGCTCACCTAGTCCCAGAAACGTCCGTGCTGCTACGCCCCGTAGGCTGCTAGAAGTATATATACCTGTGCAACAAAAATGCACAGAAGTGTAGTATGAGTACGTAATCAACGTGTACTCAGTGAGTGTCCCGCCTAATCCCGAAGGGGTAGAGACGAGATGGTCAACTTGACACTCTCTAATAGTCCAATGACTATTTATCCTTAATATACATATTAAACAATGGATTTATTTTATAAACATGATTTTAATCCAGATAGAGGAAACAAGTAAACACGTAATTCTTTCATAGGAAAATTTCCAGAGTTTCTCTTTAAATATAATCCAAATATTTTTACGCCAGAAAAGGGCAATAATAACTTAATTAAGTCCAGGCAGCAATACAAGCATGCGCAAATCATACCGAGGCGACGGCCTGATCCAACAGTAATAAATGTGCACTTGCCGAGGGTCGACGGCGCGCCTATAGATGCATCTATTAATCTGCCGAGGCGTTCGGCCCGTTCCAAAATAAACACACACACAGTCATACAATCAGTCAAGAAGTCAACATAGAGAAATTATCCAAGAAAGGCCAATTCTCTTTAATAATTTGAGAAAACGAAGCTTAAGTCTTTTTAGAAATCCATTTATTAATTTAATGTGATCTAAGCAATTCAAACCATCAATGGGTTCACAATTAATTCAAATATAACATGCTTTTGGGTCCTAGACTACCTGGACAATAGCATAATAGTAGCTACGCACGGACTCTCGTCACCTCGTGCGTACGCAGCCCCCACAAATAGGAGCACTTAACCAGTTTAACTCACCTATGGGGTAAATTCCCCCTCACAAGATTAGAAAGGAGACTCACCTCGCTCCGAAGATCCACAACCGGCATTCTACATTCTTCCGAAGACTTGCACCAACGTACAATGCTCCAAAACTAGCCAACGATCATATAAATCCATTAATACATGCTCAATTATACTTTACAACCCAGTTTATAACAATTCCTAACCCCGAACGAAAAGTTGACAAAAATGCCCTCGGGCCCACGTGCCCGGAATCCGAAATTTCTCGAAGATAAAGTTTACCCATGAACTCACGAACTCAAATATATGATTTTCTCTTAATTCCATACTCAAAATCGTGGTCAAAATCCAAGAACACTAATTTTCTAGGTCTTCCTCTAACCCTCAATTTTCTACCTATTTACATGCCAAAAATCCATACATAATCAATGTATTTAACTCAAAAGTGATGGGGATAACTTACCTTAACCATGACGACAAAAATCCTCTCTTGAAGCTCCCCAAAAATCGCCCAAGCCATGAAGAAATGGGAGAAATGAACTCAACCCACGATTTAAATCAACCTTTCTGCCTCTAGGTCTTTT
>NW_017682201.1:0-1094 GCF_001879085.1 Nicotiana attenuata | reverse complement strand
TATAGTTGATCGCATTATTATCGTCGCCTTATGGAAGGATATTTTAATGTTTCAGCTCAGTAACGGTACTTCTGAGGGCTTTGGGGCTAGGCACAAGTTGCCATGATGCTTATGAATGACTGTTCCGCAGTAGTGATATGATGGTAGGATGTTGCCCACGTGTCGGGGCAGTGAATGAACTTGAATGGAGGTTTACTCAGTGCTTAACCAAGAGATTCAGGTTTTTTTATCCTGGCAGGGGAAAGACAATCGAACTAAGGATGGTCAGATGTGGGCTGGTGGAAGTAATGAGACTTGGTATTTGCAAGCGTAGTGGAGTTTTCTTCTATGTTGAGGTGCTATTGTCCTAATTGAACGTATTAAGTGTGTCGGTGTTATAATCTTCTACAAATTCGACCTTTGGGGCAAGAAATTGTGAAATAGTATCGGAGATGCAACTGTCAGATATCGCAGGGTGCGGAGGTTCAGGACTGAATCAGTATTTCTAATGTTGGCGGTTCGAGAAAGATGACCTTCGGAAAGGTTTAAAGTTAGTAGCGATTTGTGGACTCAAGTGCTATGAAGATAGATTTTGTTAAGGCAACAACCAGGCAGCAAAAGATGAGAAATGCGTGCGGGAAGTGTCAGGCGGAGTTTTAAACTTCTAAAAGGCCAGGTGTATGAAGCAAAGGTCAGGTAGCTGATTAAAGAAGTGAGTTTTCCCAAAGTGGGAGAGCGGCGGATGTTGCATATGGGCTTGGTGGTAGGGTGGTTACGCACCTTAAGGAAAGTCTGAAGTGATTTGGGAATTATAGTGGCTGGCGATTGAAGCCTATGGATCTTATTTGAAGTAGGGGTTCTTGTGCGGCAGGAGATTTAACATAACGGAAAGGAGTCGCTTAAATGAAGAAGGATGCAGCATAACTTTGAATTGGAAGGACGTTGCCGCACATTTAAATGATGTCCACGAGGGGCAAATGGACCTGTGCAGCTGGAAAGTGAGCTCAGACTCAGGATGGGGTATTGATGTCGTAATGATTGTACCCCGTGTAGCAGCGCTGGAAGATCGGGAGTGATTTCTACGGGTAGTTCATCCCTGTGAGCAGGTTAGCGAT
>NW_017682200.1:0-10328 GCF_001879085.1 Nicotiana attenuata | reverse complement strand
CAATGCGGACCGCGTTACAAGTTTTTGCGGTCCGCGGTGCCCCTAACGCGGCCGCGTATCACGTTTGCGCGGTCTGCATTGCTAGGTTCAGCAACCTGTTTCTGCTGCTGTGTACTGATATTATCTTTACAATCTATTTTGATTCACTTGTTTCACTGCATGTGCTTAAACTAACAATGTTTGATGCTTATCTTTGCAGACAATGGTTAAACAAAGGGGAGCCAAATAGTCACAACAACCCGGGAGAGGAGGTTCCTCCCGAGGGGGTAAAGGTAAAAGAATAGCAAAGCTCCCTCCCCAGGCTAGGGAAAACATAAAAAGAACTCGAAAATTGATCAAAGCTGCTGATAGGGATGCTTCGCATTCGTCGGGGAGTGAGTATGTGCCTTCCAAGGATATCTCATCAGATACAGTCACAACTCATGTAACCGACCCCCTCCACTTAGTTGATACCCCTCCATTATCGCCCACCTCCAAAAGACCAGTGACTGTAGTCTCCGATTCTTCTACCGAGTCCACAGCTGGTAGTGAGCAATACTCCACCTCCCTCACAGCTTCATTATCTGGGGAGAGTGCAGGCCAAGACGAGGGAGGTGAACCTCAGGTTGGGGGGATTGAGAGAACTAGGAAGCCTGAAGTCTGGGAGGATCGGTTTGTCAGTCAAGTGGCCTTTCATAAGTTTAGGGAATGGTGGTCGTTGAGGAAGTTGATCCCGGAGAGATGTTTTATTGACAATAATCTTTTACCCCACAACCCGAACATGCAGAGGGAGTTCAGAACAAGATGGGGCTGGGAGTTCTTCATGGAGAGGTGCATAGATGCTAAAGAGCACATGGTTAGGGAGTTCTACTCCAATGTAGCTCATATAGTCAAGGATACCAAGGTGACCAAAGATAGAAACAAAATAGTGTTGTTTGATGGGAGATCGTTAAATGAGTATTTGGGGTTCCGTGATGAAGACGAGTCTCTCTATTTGGCAAAGTTGGCAATGGGAGAGGAAGTCCGGCTGTGGTTGGCCCAGTACTTGGCAATACCAGGTACTGTGCTGGAGTGGTTGCAAGCTGGAAACAAGATATTCAGGAAGACATTCAGTTTTGAGGCTCGAGGGTGGTTGACCTTTGTATGCAGTCGGCTTGACCCTTCTACTCATGACCAGACAATTACACTTACCCGAGCAGTTCTGGTTGCATCTATCATGGCTGGGTACCCGATCAACATGGGCAATGTGATGTCCCGTGTGATCTCTGCGGTAGGGCAAGAGCATGACAGGAATTATCCTTTTCCAAACACCCTATCGATGTATTTCCGGGATCTAGAGGTGGAGAAGAGGAGATATGATGTCAAGACAAAGCCGGTAGCTCCTTACTCTTGGTACAACATGCAGGGTTCGGACAACCCTAAATCCAAGAACTACAAGCCACCTTCCTCTGCCCCAACTGGCCAGTCCGAGGAGCCAGTTGTGGTAGAGCCTTCTGCCGAGCCTTCTGCTACACCTGCTGCCACTACAGTTGGGGACTTGCCTCCTGGACATTCTTCTTTTGCTGGTCCCAATACTTCCACAGGCCCGAGTGTGCCATCTTCCAGGACTCATCCATTCACTGCCCATCAGCTGAGTCAGACTCTGGCTAGCCTGAACAACTAGATGTCAGCAGCGACATCCAAGTTGTCCACCTTGTCTTCCACTATTCAGACCCAAGCAGCACCTCAGCCAGTTCAGATTCCTCAGTCCATTGAGGATACCTTGAAGAAGCTCCTGGAGAACCAGGAAAAGATTTTGAAGACTCAGGCTACCCTATCTGCAGCAGTGGAGTCACATGGCAAGGCTCTGAAGGAGCTTGCCAAGGAGCACAGGAAGATGCGAAGGTCACGGGCTTCCAAAGAATTTGTGAAGGAGCTGCGGAAAGATGTGGACAATCTATTGGCAGATCAGATGCCTTTAGACTTGTTATTTGGAGATCCAGCCCCTCCAGCAGCATCAGTGCCACAGCCGGAGCAGGAGCAGGTACCCAGGCAGCCTAGGAAGAAAAGGAAGCTCCCCAGCTCAGGGGATGCAGTTATTGAGGTGGCAGTCCCACAGGAGGCCTCATCCACTTTGCCTCAGGATGCACCTGTCATACAACCGGTCCAGGAGAACGCTCCAGTCCCAACAGTTGAGCAGCAGGAGACCGGGAGCCAGTCTGAGGCTCCCGCACATACGGAGGACTTGGGGACCACTAATGACCCCATGCACACGGACCAGGCTTAGGGAGCCTCGATATCCTTTGCTATGACTTTCTTTTTGTTTGATGCTTATTTTTGTAGTTGGCATTGTGGATAATGCCAGCTCTTATTCGTGGGGGTGCGCCCTACTTTTTTTGTTGACTATCTGGATGATTGTACATATTTGACTCAGTTTTTATTCCTTTTGCTTGATTTGCTATTTGGTATGTAAATAACTTTACATTCAGTACCTTTTATTTTCTATTTTGGGTTGTATATAGAGTTAAGTTACATTTTGTATAAATTCATCCCTCGTTTGTATATTCTAACTCCCCATTGTAAATATTCATTCTAGTTTCTTTTTCGCAAATTTTTTTCGTTTTTAGCTTTATAGTTAGGCTCGTAGCCTTTCGTTTTGTTTTTGACGTTTCCAATAAGCCCTTGGTTTTCTTAAGGCCACGGTTCTTTCCAAGGGTGGAATATTGTGTGAACCGGGTGGCTCTTCCCGATGATGGATGGAGTGACTACCTTCTTAAGGGTTTGAGTCCATTTCTTTGATTTTTCTTTTTTTTTTTTTTGATAGTGGTAGTTAAGGGCACCTCAAGCAAAGCTTCACTTGGGCCTAGCACATTTTCCTTTCATCCCATGGTCAAGGATATAATGTTGTGTTTAGGATGGTGAAAGTCGTGGCCTTGAGACTCTTGCGTTGACCAAAAATCATCATGTGGTCTTTTCAGACCATTGTGTGGTTAAATTGTAACTAAGGTCGTTGTGGGCCCTCGACTCGATGTATTTAGCAATCCCTTAGTGTGTGTGGTGAGGAATCTAATTGTGAGTCCAAGTCCCGAGCTAATGGTCTAGAACTTGCCCTAAATGTCTGCTGAGGCGAAATCCTAGGTGAAATTTGACTTGAGAAGTGATTATAGGCTCTCCTTGATCCGAATGTTAAGTTGAACCATTCCATAGCCTTCCAAAAAGATGATCCTTAGTTAACCCTTTTGAGCCTTAAACCTTTTCTTTCAAGAACCAATGCTACAAGCCTATACCCGTTCTAAATGATTATCCTCTCTTGGCACCCAAATCTTCCCTTGAGTAACGGCAAACGTCTAAGTTTGGGGAGAGAGACAAGAAAGGAAATAAAGTGGTAGAAAGGTACAAAAGCAAAAGAAAAAAGGAAGAGTGTGAAAAAGCAAGAAAATAAAAAGACAAAAAGAAAGTTCAAAGTGAACAAGAACAAAAAGGGAGTCAAAGGAAACAAAAGTGAAAAGAAAAAGGTGTGGAAAAAGTAGAAAAGGAGAAATGTTTTGAATTGCATAAGAAAGAGTGACAATGTGCCTCTCTAACCCCTTGTAATGAAGTGAAATACTCAAAAGAGTCAAAAAAGTTGTGCCATAATGAATCAAAAGAAGTGCTTAAGAATAGATTGAACCCATTTGAATAAAAACATGTCCTGCCCTTACCCAAAAGCCTTCATAATGACTCCACAAAAGCCCTATAGGATCTTGAGTTGAAGGAAACCTACATTAGTGGATACTTACATAAGGGGCAAGCATATGGTACCTAAAGCCGGACTTGTGACCTTCTTCTTGAGAGAGATGAGTGAAACTCCATCAACCTCGATTTGTGTGTTATTACTCTAAAAGGTGAGGTTCGCTTAGGGAGAGTTGAGGACGTGTGAGTTTGGGTTCCTCAATGACCAAAGTAATTGACACAAGCTCTTTGATGAAATGTGTCAACTCTTGAGCTCTTGCGTCACACTTGATCCATGGTATTTCAAAAGTTAAATGTGTTAGTGATGCATTCGTATTGAGGGCAATTGTTAGTCCTAATTGATGCTTGTTGAGATTGCCTTAGGATGGCTGGAATTATGTGGATTTTCCTTTAAGGGGTGGGTCTTATTTTGTTTGCTTGAGGACAAGCAAAGGCTTAAGTTTGGGGGAGTTGATAAGTTAGGATTTTAACGTGTTTTATGCCCATACTTGCCTACGCTTTTGTCATAAAATTGCTACAAAATGGTCTCAAAACACTCACAAGTTGCACTTGATTGCAGGTTTGATCGACAAAGCGACGAAAGTCAAATATCGGCTCAGAAAGGAGTGAAACCTGCTCAAGTGTCAAAGACCAAGGAAGTTGAGGAAAAGAGGCCCTAGTGCGGACCGCGCAACTGTGAACGCGGTCGCACTAGGAGGTTCAGAGAATGGCAAAATCCAAGGGCAGGCTACGCGGCCGCGGTCATTTCTACGCGGTCCGCGGTCAGGCTCCGCGGCCGCGTTACACTTTTATGCGGTCCGCGGAGCAGAGATTCAGAGAGCCTAGTTTTGACCCTTTCCAAGCAATGCGGCCCGCGTTCAATTCTGTGCAGCCGCGCCAATTTCCACCGCGGCCGCACTGCATTTTTACGCGGTCCGCGGTCCTCAACTTCAGAGAAGCAGAAGCCAAGAGTTGAAGAGCCAGTGCGGCCGCGGTCATGTTTGCGCGGTCCGCGCTGACCCCGCAGGGGTATTTTTGTCCAATTTTTCCAGCCCAGTATAAATAGAACCTTTTTCTGTTTTTAGGTTAAGTTTTGTTTTTCTGAAGCTGCTGAGCTCGTGAGAACGCCTAGTTTAGCCATTTTTGGCATTCTTACTCTTTAATATTGTATTTTCTTCCTAGCAATTAATTAATATGTTTACTTCTTCATCTATTTCTTTAATTTTTGCATCTAGCATGAGTAGCTAAACTCACTAGCTAGGGTTGTGGCTCAACCCTAGTGTGGGTAATTGATGGGTGTTGCCATCTAAGGTTAGGTTGATATTGGGTGTTTGCTATATGGGTTAATTTTAGGTTTTAATTAAGGATTGGTGGTTGCAAACACTGATTCTAGCTTGGTGGGTTTAACTCTTCTTGAGAAAGAGAGTCTATAACCCCAAAATTGACCCAACAAGGAATTGGGATGGACCCATGAGAAATGGTAGTCCCAATTAACGGGTTAAACCTCGAGAGAGTAATCACCCTACTTGTACCCTAGTTGCTTGGTCTAATTAGCCTACCCATTGGTCTCGAGAGAGTCGATTGGGCAAAATCACTCTCTCTGTCGAGAGGTGTGAGAGTGGGTACAATTGTGCAACGGTTATAGCGTAAGCCCCAAACATGTCAATCTACCCTTAGTAGCATCTATCCGTTAATTAGCCACCTAGGCAATGCCACGACCCTAGTGCTTTTCTCTATATTAATTACAACTTAGCAATATTCCCGCAGCATAATTTAGCTTCAATCATTAGTCTTATAATAGTAGATATAAAAATCTAAACCAAGGATGTTTGAAGTGATATTAGAAGCAGAACCGCAATTCTAGACTAAGCAGACATTGCAACTCCACTACTAGCTCCCTGTGGAAATTCGATCCCGAACTACTATTCGGGTAAAAGCTGTTGCGACCCGCTCTTCCTACCTTAGTGTAGTGTTGAGTCGGCAGCGATCAAATAACAGGTAAAAACAAAATATCAAGAGAACTATAAAGGAATCAAAATCCAACCACTAGCAAGAATAAGGAAAACAAAGGCAGATTTCACTTTCTTTTCACATCTTGTTGCAGGCGTGTCACCCGCTCCCATTTCATGTATCTCATGGTAGGAGTACCACCCGCTCCCATTTTATTTATCTCGTGGTAGGCGTACCACCCGCTCCCATTTCATTTATCTCGTGTAGGCGTACCACCCGCTCCCATTTTATTATATCTTGTAGTAGTCGTACCACCCGCTCACATGCACAAGCCAACAATAATCACAAGTAATCCCGACAAGGGAACAATAATATCAACAAACATCACGGTAAGGAAACAATGATATCTCAACAATATTCCGGCAAGGTAGAAACAACTATAACCAAACTTGTTACAACATCTAACTACCCCAGCTATTACTAAACTTGTTACAACTCCTAACCCGAGGAATCATCAACCTAAGCATCCGTAATATCAAATAAGAACACAACGCAAGGGAACCACAACTCAACAATAGCCCGGCAAGGGGCAACATAATGATCTCTTCTCTTT
Organism: Nicotiana attenuata; assembly: GCF_001879085.1. Taxonomy (NCBI): domain Eukaryota; kingdom Viridiplantae; phylum Streptophyta; class Magnoliopsida; order Solanales; family Solanaceae; genus Nicotiana; species Nicotiana attenuata. The sequence goes on along the minus strand of NW_017682200.1, from coordinate 4,096 downwards.
CTCACTTTTACTTCACATTTCACTTCACAACTCGAGCCAATGCTCTAGAGTTTCAATTATCACTTATACTTTCACAATTCGTTATACAACTGGAGCCAACGCTCCTCAACATTCATAGGTCACAATTCTTTTCACAACTTTACACAACAAATAGAAATTTCCACCAAGGCATGAATAGCACAACGAAATCATGGAAATCACAATATAAGACTCACGGTCATGCTCGACTCCAACGTATAGATACTCGTCACCATGCCTATACGTCGTACTCAACAAAAAACAAATAGCAAATAGGACACAACTCCTAATCCCTCAAGCTAAGGTTAGACCAAACACTTACCTCGATGCCACGAACACAATTCATGATTCAATTATAGCTTTACCCCTTGATTCCACCACCAATTCGCTCGTATCTAGTCACAAGTTACTTAATTACATTAATAAACGCTAAATGAATCAACCCCAATGCATGAAAAATGAGTTTTCCAAAGTTTTACCCAAAAAGTCAAAAATTACCCCCGGGCCCACATGGTCAAAACCCGAGGTTCAAACCAAAACCCGATTACCCATTCCCCACGAACCCAAATATATAATTTGTTTTAAAATCGGACCTCAAATCGAGGTCCAAATCCCTAATTTTTGAAAACCCTAGGTTCTACCCAAAACACCCAATTTCCCCCATGAAAATCTTTGATTTTAAGTTGAAATCATGTTAAAAGATGTTAATGATTGAAGAAAACTAGTTAAAAATGACTTACAATTGATTTGGAAGGAAAGTTGCTCTTGAAAAATCGCCCTAGTGTGTTTATGTTTTGAAAAGATGTGAAAAATGGGTTTAAAATCGGCTAAGTATAAAAGTTGCAGGTCTCAGTTATGGGAATTGCGAACAGGGGTTCGCAATTGCGAACCAACCTCTGCTGGCTTGGGAATTGCGAAAAAAAGTTTGGAAAATGCGAACCTGGGAATTGCGAAAAAATTTGGGAAATGCGAACCTGGGAATTGCGAATGGGGTTTGGTGCAGGCCTGCAATTCCTTAAGTCCAAAATTTCACCCCGTGGCCTATCCAAAACTCACCCGAGCCCTCGGGGCTCCAAACCAAATATACACAGAACCTCAAAAATATCCTACGGACTTATTCGTGTACTCAAATCACCAAAATAACATCATGAACATCGAATTAAACCTCAAGATCAATGAAATTTCTCAAAACTTCTTTAAACATCAAATTTGCATTTAAGGTCCGAATCACGTCAAATGGATTCCGTTTCTTTCCAAACTTCACAGAATTATCTTAAATCATATAAGACCTGTACCGGGCGCCGGAACCAAAATACAGGCCCGATACCAATATGTTCTAATCAAAATTCATTTCCAAACCTTATAAACAATATCAGAAAACAATTTCTTTCAAAAATTCATTTCTCGGGCTTGGGACCTCGGAATTCATTTCCGACCATACGCCCAAGTCCCATATTTTCCTACGGACCCTCCGGGACCATTAAATCACGGGTCCGGGTTCGTTTACCCAAAACATTGACCGAAGTCAACTTAAATGCATTTTAAGTCAAATTTTTTAATATTTCATAGATTTTTAACATAACAGCTTTTCGGCTACACGCCCGGACTGCGCACGCAAATCGAGGTGAAAATAAAAGAGGATTTTAAGACCTCGGAACACAGAATTAAATTTAAAAACAAGTGATGGCCTTTTGGGTCATCACACTTTGAGGGTAGGTCTAAATTGGTCCCTCAAATATAACCCTGAGCATATTTAGTCCCTTAAGTATGCTAAAGTGGAGCACCTTTAGTCTCACGATAGAATGTGTTCAAAAGTTAACGGTGTTAACCAACTCTGATTCATGAAGCAAATCTTCTGCTCTGAACCAAAACGTTTCCTCTTCTTTTATTGGATAACGCAAATTATCACTTTAATTCCTCATTTTTAGATAATGTCTTCTTAAATTTTGACCTTGAAAATATCTCCTTCTGTGAGTTTTCAATAAGAAAATGACATTGTATAGCCGCTGTAAAAATAATAGCCGAAAAAATATATAAAATTTATATATTATTTTATATATATATATATATATATATATATATATATATATATATATATATATATATATATATATATATATATATATATATATATATATAAACACACACACACACACATACAATTTGCAGGTTAATATAAAAAATTATACAAATTTAATATACTTCTTCGGCTACCAGATGTAAATAGTTTCTAGCGCGGTCTAAAAGTGATAATACGATCTGGTTATTTGTTTGCATCAATAATATGCCTAGAAGTGATCTCGGCAGCTCTAGTTTTTTTTTTCTCCAAATTTTAACTTTTCTTTTTGGAAATATCAATCGAATTTTTTAAAAGTAAAAGTTTCAACGTTAAAATCTTAAATTTATTAGCTCTGTACTATTAGTGGGTGTTGGTTTATAAAATATTTTTGATAAGGTTAATTTAAAAGACGGTGAGTGCTGAAACCAACCCCGTGATTAGTCTTGGACGGATTCTGTCAGTGAGACTAAAGGTGCTCCACTTTAGCATACTTAAGGGACTAAATATGCTCAAGGCTATATTTGAGGGACCAAAATAGACCTACCCTCAAAGATAAGGGACAATATTGGCCAAAAACTCCAATAGCATCCAATCCAAACAAATAATAATTTTATAAAATTTTTAATTTCAAATTCAAAGCTTCGAAACTTTTTAATGATTGTCAATGGAGTTTCGCAATATCAATTACGTTCTAATTCTATAATTGTTAAAAAAGACTCTGTCATTAACAAGCATCAAATTGTCAGTGTCGTTCAAATAGTTTTCATTTAAATTATCATTAATCGCCTAATTGGATGTCCATACTCATAAAAGAAAAGCTTAATGTTGAGGGCAGGGAATATGAGCCTAGACTTTGTATGTAGCAAGCTTGTGGGGTGGTACTACATGGCCACATAGCTTAAGCTTCTAGGTTGGATGAGGAAGAAGAGAGGGACAAAAATAGGGAAGATTAGATTCTAAGATATTATTTTGTATATAATTGGTGTATGGGTCAGAATCTGACCTCACGGTAATTAACGGAGTTAATCTCGTCTTGAGCTAATCCATAATTAATAAGTGGTATGGCCACTCATTTATAAGAGGATTCGACTCTTGTCTGATTGAATCTACGAGGGCACGGCCCATTCATTCCCCCATGGGGACGGAACCTCAGCGTGGCCACGACCATTTATTGCCAGCTCACGAAGCTCACATCTATAAATACTAAGAGTGGAAGCCCTAGAAAGGGGGCTGCTTCTTCACCACTATTGACAAGAGAGAGAGAGAGAGAAAAACATACCCATCTTATGGGAAGTAAAAACACCATTGTAAAGCTCTGAACCTCTTCATGGAGAGGCAGACCAAACCAATATTATCAATAAAGGCTTTTAATGTTTCTCCCCCTAACCTTGAGTACTTATTTTCATGTTCTTCGGTTGGTCCAATGGATTATTACGATTTGCTATGATTTTCCGGTGATTTATATATATTATTTTATACTCATAAGATGTGTGACAACTTTTGAGCAAACAATTTGGCATCGTCTGTGGGGATTTCATAGCAAAATCGCGTAGTTCTTCCATGGACCAAAAGGAAAGAAACGCCGGAAAAAGAAGAACAACCCCGCATAAACAAGCCAAAGCGGCATATCAGGCAGATGGAACTCGAAGATCTCAAATCAAGATCTAAGTCCTCTCTCTCTCTCCGATCTCAGATAGTGCAAACAAAAAGAAGAACCCCCCCCCCCTCCTAAGGGAAGGTCTCTGTAAGGCATACGAGCTCCGGTCAGAAACCGGCACGGAGATATCTCGAGCCGAGAGTCACCTCAAGACAGCATATATACCTATATACCCTGGTTGGGAAGGCAACGGATAAGCCGCTCAAGGTCTCGAATCCAAAACGAGTTTCAGCACTCAATACCCACAATATGGGACTCAGGCTATGTGCCTTCGTCATCAAGATCGACAAAGTTCAACAACAGTTGAACTGGGACTCAGGCCACGCGCCTTCGCCATCAACATCGATGAAGTTCAACAATAG
>NW_017682199.1:7228-10328 GCF_001879085.1 Nicotiana attenuata | reverse complement strand
TGTGCCCAACCCGCTCATCCCATGCGAGCACCCTCCAATGCCCTCCAAGGATCCTGACATGCCTTCTGTGGTTCGCCCCCAGGCACCGGCTACAAGGGCACAGCCTCCAATGTTAACCCTTCAGGGTCCACAGCTTCAATCAGATATAACATATGTGACTCCGTGCTCTTTCAATCAACTTCCGCAGTATGATCTCTCAGTGGAGCAAGAAAGGTTGTTAAAAATCCCGAGCAAGAGGAAATTGCTCGGAAGATGAAGAGCCTGGAACAAAGCCTGAAAAACATGCAAGGTCTAAGTGGCCAAAAGAGTGTCTCATACTCTGACCTCTGTATGTTTCCCCATGTCCACTTGCCAGCTGGCTTCAAGATGCCAAAATTTGAAAAGTACAACGGGCACGGTGACCCGATCGCTCATCTGAAATGATATAGTAACCAGTTGAGGGGTGCTAGTGGAAAAGAGGAGCTACTAATGGCCTATTTTTGGGAAAGCCTCACCGGAATCGCTTCTGAGTGGTATACAAATCAAGAAATTACTCGCTGGCATGTGTGGGACGATATGGCTCGAGATTTTGTCCGCCAGTTCCAATATAATATGGACATTGCTCCCGACAGAAACTCCTTGTCCAATTTGAAAAAGAAAACTGCGGAAAGCTTCCGCGAGTATGCTATCAAATGGCGTGAGCAAGCTGCAAGGGTAAAGCCTCCAATGGACGAAGTTGAAATGCTCACGGTCTTTCTGCAGGCCCAAGAGGCTGACTACTTCCAGAACATGATGTCTACTATGGGTAAGCCATTTGCTGAGGCTATTAAAATCAGGGAAATGGTTGAAAACGATTTAAAATTAGGTCGAATCTTGAGTCGTGCTGCTTTTAAGGCCACATCACAGTCTGCTCAGAATGGTTCAGAGGGTTTGATAAACAGAAATGGGAGTGAAGAGGGAGTCATGATGGTTTGAAGCTCGAGGGGGGCCCGCAGGTCATTCAGCCAATCATATGTGCCTCCCATCGTCCCACCACACTATTATCCCCTTCAAGATGCTGCTTATGCTGTGGCATCGCCTCCCTATGCAGTAATGAACGCGCAACCTTACCCGCGGCCACAACATTATACACAAAACCAAGCTCCACTTCCCAGAAATGCCCATCCTTACCAAGCTCCATATAATCCCCAATCAAATGTTCCCAGTACAATCCTCGCCCAAGAGAGCCTTTCAAAAGGAATCAGTTCACCCTTATTGGTGAATCATACTCGGGTTTGTTCCAAAAGCTAGTCAGGCGAGGTTTCCTGCAGCCAGTGGCCCCAAACCAGCCAAACCCCGAGTCCCATCGCGCCGAGCTGATGCTAGATGTGAATACCAATCTGGAACGGTGGGGCACAATACAGAGGACTGTTGGACCCTCAAAAGGGCAGTTGAAGATTTGATTGAAGCTGGAAGAATCATTTTTCGGGACGAAGAGGCTCCTAACATGGTGAACAATCCTCTACCTACTCACACCAATGGGCCAGTAGTCAAAATGACTTGTGAAGATAAGAAATTTGATTCGGCACTGAAGGCCATTGCAGCCATTGCCGAGACAGAAGAAAAGCAAAAAAAAAAAAAACAGTTGTCAAGCGTGAAAGTTCCCTATCAGACGGGAGTCTCGGTAGCCAGTCTTGCTGTCCTTTCTGCGTTCGGATTATCTCAGGGTGTGATCCGGATGTTTTACTTTATTGTCTTACTTTCCGATATAAACCCTTCTATCTTCGAAAACTAAAAAAAAATCATCAAAAATCAAAAAAAAAATCAAATGAAATTAATATTTCATTGTCCAGGAATGTCTCTTTTCTTAATCTTGTCATTTTTCTTATTCTCTTTTCAGTTCTGTTAAATGCAGATTTCAATAATATGACATGCTTGCGGACTTCATGCCTAGATCCTGAAAGCTGTCAGACCTCGAAATGATGAATCAAGGATTAGATCGCAATGAAGATAAAGTGTAAGGAAATAAAACAATGATTTGGAACAACTGAAGGAAAATTGGTTCTCGGATTGGAAAGGTCCATACATTGCAACAAGAGCACTGCCAAAAGAGTGCGTGACACATCAAAGGAAATGTCCCTAAAACAACTGTCAATGCAAATGCAGTAAAAAGGTACTATGTTGGATCCTCCATATAGTTCTAATATTCTCCGGTTGGGATGACAAAGCCTTTCATTCTCGCTATCCAAACACTATCAACCATTTGCAAACCCTTTGAACAAGCTCCCATTCTTTGATTACCCTCTTTGGAACCTGGAAGTGATATTGAAAAATGCAATGAATGAAAAAAAAAGAGGAAAAAGAAAGATGCAAAAAAAAAGGAAGAAAAGACAAAGAAAAATGAAAATGAAAAAAATGAAAAAAAAAAGAAGTGAAAAAGGAAAGGAAAAAGAAAGACAGAACAAAACAAAATAGAAAAACAAAAGAAATCAAAAACAAAGTTCCCTGAACTACGTTCGACTTGATTCCGAAAGGATACGTAGGCAGCCTCACTCTGGGGTTCAGTCACACCAAAACAAAAATCCAAATTCCCCAAAAAGTGAAACTGGGGCAGATGTTATAATGGTTCGGCAATGATCCTGCCCAAAAGGTTCCAAAGTTGTAACTCAATCCAAATCATTTTTACCCAAACCCTGTTCAAGTCCTTCCGATCAATCGGTGAGAATGTTCAAGGATCAGAGAATGCAGCTACTTGGATCTGATACAACAAAATGAGAGAAATGAAATGAGAGAGTCTTATTGGTGAAAACCCACACGGGCACCGTAAGGCGACAGTAAGTAAAGAAATCAAAATAAAATAGTCTTGTTAGTGAAAACTCGCAAAGAGCACTATAAGGCGATGGTGAGAAGAGAAATGAGAGAGGTCAGCTCGTGAAAACTCGCAAAGGGCGCCCCTAATCGAAAAAAGGATCCTCTCAGCCATCGGCGCCGACAAAGTCATGGCAAGGTTTCTCGAATTTTGAAACAAAAGTTGTGATGAATTTCTGAGAGTTGGACGGTTTACACAGATCAGGCATCCAGTCCAAAAGGCATGTCATGTTCATTGAAGTCCGCATGTACTCCAGATAAGTCCTTCTTTCCT
>NW_017682199.1:5166-5451 GCF_001879085.1 Nicotiana attenuata | reverse complement strand
AGGCATTGGGCCTACATTCCCTAATCGCCTTTCGCCAGCATAGGGCTCCAATCCCTAGTTGTGATTTTTAGACATAGGGCCTGCATTCCCTAGTCGCCTTTCTCCAGCATAGGGCTCCAATCCCAAGTTGATATTTTAAGACATAGGGCCTCCATTCCCTAGTCGCCTTTTGCCAGCATAGGGCTCCAATCCCTAGTTGAGATTTATATACATAGGGCCTCCATTCCTTAGTCGCCTTTTGCAAGCATAGTGCTCCAATCCCTAGTTGAGATTTTTAGACACAGG
>NW_017682199.1:0-325 GCF_001879085.1 Nicotiana attenuata | reverse complement strand
GTCGCCTTTCGCCAGCATAGGGCTCCAATCCCTAGTTGAGATTTTTAGACATAGAGCCTCCATTCCTTAGTCGCCTTTCGCCAGCATAGGGCTCCAATCCCTAGTTAAGATTTTTAGACATAGGGCCTCCATTTCCTAGTCACCTTTCAGCCAGCATAGGGATCTAATCTCTAGTTGAGATTTATAGACATAGGGCCTCCATTCCCTGGTCGTCTTTCGCCAGCATTTTGCTCCAATCCCTAGTTGAGATTTTTAGACATAGGGCCTCCATTCCCTAGTCGCCATTCGCCAACATAGGGCTCCAATCCCTAGTTGGGATTTTTAG
>NW_017682198.1:0-10328 GCF_001879085.1 Nicotiana attenuata | reverse complement strand
ATTATATACAGACCAAAGATGAAAAATCAAGAAAGCATAAAATTGTTAAATATATACAATCATCCAAAATGTAGGGCCTACCCCCTCAAATGAAAGCTGGCATTATCCCCAATGCCAACTAGTCTAAATAAAGCACCAAAAAGAGAAAGGAAAAAAGGATATAGAAAACTCCCTATGGCCCGTCTGTCTACATAGGCTCATGTGTGGTCCCTGGGTCCTCTCTGTGCTCGGGAACCTTAGTCTGGTTCCCTGTGGCCTGCTGCTCTGCTACTGGGACCTGGGCCTGGACCTGGACAGGCTCCGAAGGTGGTGCATCCTGTGGCTGACTGGAGGAGGTCTCCTGCGGGTCTACCAGCTGGATGACTGCATCATCAGCTCTAGGAATCATCGTCTTCCTCTTGGGAGTCCTCTGTGACTGCTCCGGCTGTGGATGAATTGCTGGTGTTGGATCCTGGAGCAATAAGTCTAAAGGCAAGTGATCTGCCTTCAGTTTGTCAACATCCGCTCTCAGCTCCTTCACGGACTCCTTGGAGGCACGTGTCTTCCTCAGCTTCTTGTGCTCCCTCGCAAGCTCCTTGAGATCCTTTCTATGTGAATCAACTGCCTTTGTGAGCACCGCCTGAGTGTCGAGGATCTTCTTCTAGTTTTCTAATATCTCCTTGAGAGCATCCTCAATCGACTGGGGAACCTGTGGGGGTGGAGACTGAGCCTCTACAGTGGTGGTCAGGATGGACAACTTGGATGAGGCAGTCTGCATCCAATTATTGATACTCAGAAGTGCCTGGCTCAGCCGGTAGGCAGTAATGGGTTGGGCCCGGGAAGATGGGATCTCCGGGTCTGCTGAGGTGAATGGACCAGGAGGGGCAGCAGTAGAAGTGGAGGCCGGCTCAGCAGGAGTCACTACCACAACTGTCTCTTCAAACTGGCCAGTTGGAGCAGTAACTGAACTCTTGAAACTCTTGCTCTTGGGGTTATCATCCCCCTGCATGCTATACCACAAAAATTCTGTCATGCTCGGCACCCACAATTGAGATAATCCTCGACATCACATTCCCTACATTGAATGGTACCCCGCCATGATCAAAGCCACCAAAACAGCCCGGTGAAGAGGTAGGGTGTTGTCATGAGTGGTAGGGTCCAACCTTCTACATACGAATGTCTCCCATCCCCTCGCTTCAAAGTTCAAACTACGCCTCAGAATTTTGACTCCAGCAGTCAACCAGTCGGGGGTGGTACCTGGGATTGCCAGGTATTGTGCTAGCCAGGGACGTACCTCTTCACCCATTTACATCTTTGCCATGTATAGGGACTCATCCTCCTCATCGAAGCCAAGGTAGTCATTTATAGTCTTCCCATCAAATAATACCTTCAGGTTTCGCACCTTGGTCACCTTGGTGCCCTTTTTGATGTGGGCAACGTTGGTGTATAATTCCTTGACCAAGTGCTCATTGGCATCTACACAATCACTCAAAAAGTACTCCCAGTCAATTCTCTCCCTAAACTGCCTCCTCACATTTGGGTTATGAGGTAGCAAGTCTCTATCTACGAAGCTCCTCTCCCGGATCAACTTTCTCACCGGCCACCATTCCCGGAATTTATGGTATGCTACTTCACTGACGAACCGATCTTGCCACACCTCCGGGTTCCTAGTTCTAGCAATACCCCCCACCTGTGGTTCACCTCCTTCGCCTAATTCTTCTTCTCCTCCTACTTCCTCCTCAGTACCTACTGCACCCTCTCCAGATAATGAAGCTGTAGGAGAGGTGGAGTATTCCCCACTACCTTCACCTGAGCCATCAGACGACCCAGAAGAAATATTCACTGACGCTTGCGCAGTGGGGGACGCTGGAGGTGTGTCTCTTAGCCTGAACCTCTCTGGCCAGTCAAGGATGTATGTTGGTACTGAGTCCGAAGATATCTCCCGGGAAGGCTCGTACTCACTCCCCGAGGAGTGGGAAGCAGCTCTATCAGCAGCTTTTATCAGTTTTCTTGTCCTTTTAATATTTTGTCGGGCTTGAGGAGTCAGTTTTATCATTTTCTGCTTCCCTCCCCGGGAGGATTCCCCTCTGCCGGTTGTTTACCTCTTTGTTTCACCATTGTCTGCAAACACAATTCAATTGACTTGTTAGTATCAGTTACAGCAGTTAAGAACAGAGTTGCAGAATCAGAGAAGAAAACTTGCAAAAATGTTGTAGAGTCACATAGTGCAGACCGCACAAAATGATGTGCGGCCGCACTGGGGTCACCGCGGACCGCACAATACCAACCGCGGTCCGCACAGAGGTAGGGTTCAGACTACCCACTCTCTGTATCTAGGCAGTGCGTACCGCACAAAATGTAGTGCGACCGTACTGGGGCACCGCGGACCGCACAAAAACAACCGCGGTCCGCATTGAGTGCCCAGTAGTGGCACTAAATTAGGGTTCAAGTATTTTTGATTTTAAGCCCATGTTTACACCTAATTAGTGTCTCTACATGTTTACCTATTGATTTTAACTACCTATGTCTATTTTAATCAAAAGATTAACTACCCTAACCTAATCTATGGAAGAAAATACGGGAAGAAGAGAAATAAAATCCAAGTAAAACAAAATGGGAAAGAAAATAACAAAATTGAAGTAATTAAAAAGAAATGGATTTAACAGATGTGAGATGAAATGAGGAAAATTTGTTCCAATCAATTAAGTATGATCTAAGGGAAGTGATGAACAGTGTTTTAGGGCTTTTGAGATGTAAGGGTTCGAAAAGTGTAAATGTTGGGCCTCAAGGACTATTTATAGAAAAAGCCCTGGGGCCCAGCTTACCTACCCCAGTGCGGACCTCACAAAATTGACCGCGGTCCGCACTGCACAAAATTTTCAAAGCTTGAGGAGGCAACACAATGCGGTCCACACAAAACGGACTGCGGCCGTAGTGGTCCATCGCGGACCGCACAAAATGTAATGCGGCTGCAGTGGCAAACTTCAGAGAGTTGTATTTTTACTCTTTCTTCAGTGCGGTCCACACAGAATGGACTGCGGCCGCACTGATAACTTCAGAGACCTGATCATTTTTTTCCACTATGTCCTGCACTGCATCAACACAATCCTGTAATATCACACAACCAGTTAGCCCAAAAATCAATCCTACACTACAATGAAAATCAAATAAAAAGAAAAAGAAAAACACATGGGTTGCCTCCCAAGAAGTGCCTGATTTAACGTCGCGGCACGACGCAAGTTACCATCACATCATTTGAGATGAAGGAGTGCCACCACGTGGCTGTCATTAATTTTTCCAAGATAATGCTTGACCCTATGCCCATTCACTCTAAAAACTTCCCCACTTTTGTTCTTTAAATCAAGGGCACCAAACGGGGTCACACACACTACTTCAAATGGTCCGCTCCACTTTGACTTTAGCTTTCTCGAAAACAATCGTAACCGAGAGTTGAACAAGAGAACCAAATCACCTACTCTAAACTCCTTGCCACGAGCATATTTTTCATGAAGGTATTTCATCTTGTCCTTGTACAAGGACGAACTAGAGTAGGCATGGAACCTAAATTCGTTAAGTTCATTAAGTTGCTCCACCCGAAGATTTGCAGCCACATCCCAATCAAGGTTCAACTTTCTCAAGGCCCACATGGCTTTATGCTCTAACTCAACCGGTAAATGGCAAGCTTTCCCGAATACCAACCGATACGGAGACATACCAATCGGAGTTTTGTAAGCAGTCCTATACGCCCATAGAGCATCATCCAACTTCTTAGACCAATCGGTCCTATTTGCATTAACTGTTTTAGACAGAATATTCTTGATTTCCCTGTTGGACACTTCAACCTGAGTAGACACTTTGTGGTTGACACCATACTTGGCAAGCAAGGTGTCAAAAGCTCTATTGCAAAAATGCGATCCTGCATCACTAATAATTGCACGAGGAGTGCAAAACCTTGTGAAAATGATCTTCTTTAGAAATGCAACCACACTCCTAGCTTCATTGTTGGGCAAAGGCACAGCCTCGACCCATTTTGAGACATAATCAACCGCTACAAGAATGTAGGTGTTTCCGCACGAGCTTACAAATGGGCCCATGAAATCGATGCCCCATACATCAAAGATATCCACTTCTAGAATGGTGTTTAAAGGCATCTCATCTTTCTTCAAAATACCGCCCGCTCTTTGACATTGGTCACACCTTTTCCCTAAATCACTTGCATCTTTGTACACAGTTGGCCAATAAAATCCACAACTTAGAACTTTCGAAGCTGTCCTCGCCGCCCCATGATGGCCACCATAGGGGGAGGAATGACAAGCCTCTAGAATGCTAGATTACTCTTCCTCAGGTACACACCTCCGGATCACTCCGTCGGTGCAAATCTTGAACAAGTATGGCTCATCCAATAGAAGTCTAGACTATCCCGTTTGAGCTTCTTCCTTTGGTTAGAAGAGATCTCACATGGGATGATGCCGGTCACAAGGTAATTAGCAACATCCGCAAACCATGGCATATCACTCATCGACACAGAAAGTAGCTGCTCATCGGGAGATGCATCATTGATCTCTAGGCCATCACACGGCCTTCCTTCTTCCTCCAAGCGGGACAAATGATCTGCCACTTGGTTTTCGCTACCTTTCCGGTCCACAATTTCCAAATCAAACTCTTGGAGTAATAAGACCCATCGCATCAGTCTAGCTTTGGAGTCTTTCTTTGTCATCAAATACCTAAGAGCTGCATGATCGGTGTGCACTATGACTTTGGCTCCCATAAGATATGGCCAAAAATTTTCCATTGCGAACACAATAGCCAATAATTCTTTCTTCGTCACTGTGTAGTTCCTTTGAGCCTCATTCATTGTCTTGCTCGCATAGTACACTGGATGAAACATTTTGTTCACTCTTTGACCCAAAACTGCCCCAACCGCTACATCACTCGCGTCGCATATAAGCTCGAAAGGCAAACTCCAATTGGGTGCGGTAATGATCAGGGTGGTGGTCAACTTTTGCTTGAGAAGTTCAAAGGCTTGCCTACATCCCTCATCAAACACAAACTTTTCATCCGTTTCTAGCAGCTTGCACAAAGGATTCACTACCTTCGAAAAGTCCTTGATAAATCGTCGGTAGAACCCCGCATGCCCAAGAAAACTTCTAACCCCCTTGACAAAAGTGGGGGGAGGAAGTCTTGAAATCACCTCAATTTTGGCTTTGTCAACCTCAATACCGTTCTTTGAAATTTTATGACCCAAAACTATGCCCTCCTCATACATGAAGTGGCATTTTTCCCAATTCAGCACAAAATTGGTGTCTTCACACCGGGCCAACACTCTATCCAAATTGCCCAAACACTCGTCAAATGAATCACCCACAACACTGAAGTCGTCCATGAAAACCTCCAAAATATCTTCCACCATATCGGTGAAAATGGCCATCATACACCATTGGAATGTTGCCGGTGCATTGCACAACCCAAAGGGCATCCGAGAAAAAGCAAAGGTGCCATATGGACAAGTAAAGGTTGTCTTCTCCTGATCCTCGAGAGCTATCAAAATTTGAATGTACCCCGAATAACCATCCAAGAAACAATAGAAGGCACGCCTAGCAAGACGATCAAGCATTTGGTCAAGGAAAGGCAATGGGAAGTGATCCTTGTGGGTCACCTTGTTCAGCTTGCGGTAGTCCATGCACACCCTCCATCCGGTCACTCTCCGGGTTGGAATAAGCTCATTATTAGCATTGGTCACCACGGTCATACCACCCTTTTTCGGCACACATTGCACCGGTGAAGTCCACGAGCTGTCAGAGATAGGGTACACCACACCGGCATCTATCCACTTGATCACCTCTTTTTTCACAACTTCTTGCATTGCCTCGTTCAGCCTCCTTTGATGTTCCAAGGAGGGTTTTGCATCATCTTCCAGAATGATCTTGTGCATACAGAATGCGGGGCTTATTCCCCGAATATCAGCTAAAGTCCATCCAATTGCCTTTTTCCACTTTTTGAGCAACGCCAATGTGGCACCTACCTGCATGTTAGTAAGACAAGAGGAAAGAATAACTGGTAAAGTTAAATTAGGGCCTAAGAATTCATACCTGAGGTTTGGAGGCAATGGCTTCAACTCCAACACCGGAGGTTCCTCAATTGAAGGCTTTGTTGGAGAGGTCTTTCTATTTTCAAGATCCAAAGAGAGTTTCCTAGGCTCATAAGAATAAGAGCGCCTTCCATGTAAAGCATTCACGCACTCCACTCGACCCTCATCACGAGTGACATCAAGATTCAACAATACGGCCTCCAAAGGGTCCTCCACATTGATCATTGCACTGGTATCATCAATTACCACAGCTGTGACAAGATCCACAAATGAACACACTTCTGTACAGTTGGGCTGCTTCATTGACTTGCACACATGAAAAACGACCTTTTCATCACCCACCGAGAAAGTGAGCTCCCCTGCTTCCACATCCACTAGAGCCTTCCCCATAGCAAGGAAAGGTCTCCCTAATATGATCGGGACCTCATAATCTACCTCACGATCCAAGATCACAAAATCAGCTGGCAAGATAAATTTGTCCACCCGGACGAGCACATCATCAACAATACCCAATGGTCGCTTCATTGATCTGACTGCCATTTGCAATCGCATGGAAGTTCGCCTCGGTGGCCCAATACCCAAAGTATTGAAAACTGAGTAGGGCATTAAGTTGATGCTTGCCCCAAGATCACATAAAGCTTTAGCAAAGTCTGCACTCCCTATAGTGCAAGGGATAGTGAAAGCACTGAGATCCTCTAATTTCGGAGCCATTGAATGTACTATAGCACTAACTTGGTGGGTCATCTTGATAGTTTCACAGTCCATGGATCTTTTCTTTGTCACCAAATCTTTCATGAATTTAGCATAGCCAGGCATCTGCTCTAAAGCCTCTACCAAAGGAACATTAATGGATAAGCTCTTCATCATGTCAATGAACTTTTGAATTGATTCTCATTTTTCTGCTTGGTTAGCCTCTGAGGATAAGGGGGAGGTGGCCTAGGCAAGGGTGCCTTGGCTTTTGGCACAACCGGCTCCGGCATGTCTATGACGTACTCCCTAGACGGGTTCACGTCACTTTGTGTTTCCACCTCGGCATCTTGAATATTAATCCTCACTTCTTGATTCACATTCTCATCAACCATATTCTCAACCACCAAAGGAACTTCATCTTCTTGCAGCTCAACTTCATCACCCAAAACTTGCTTTTGTTTAGAGGCATTCACATCACCGCCTCTTCCACTCCGTGTAGTTACTGCCATAACATGATTGTTCCCTCCCTTCGGATTCACTACCGTATCACTCGGTAGAGCCCCCTTAGGGCGAGTATTCAAAGACTGTGAGATTTGTCCTAGCTGGACCTCCAAATTCCTAATTGAAGTATTGTGAGAAGCCAATTGTGCATCGGTGTCTGCATTCTTTTTCATCATCTGTTCGAACATCATTTCAATTCTACCCATTTCATTGTTGGATGTACTAGGACCCTAGGATGGAAAAGGTGGTGGGTTGCTCGGTTGTTGGTACACTGGGAGCCTTTGAAAACCTTAACCCTGATTTCCTTGGTTATTGTTCCATCCACCTTGGTTGTTGTTGTTTCCACCCCAATTGTTATTGTTGCCCCAGTTTCCCTGATTGTTCCGGTTGTTATTTTGATTTCCCCAATTGTTGTTCCCTTGTTGGTGATTGTTCCAGTTATTGTTGGTTACCCCAATTGCCCTGAGACCGCCATTGTTGTTGTTGGTTGGAAGAATTGCCTCTTTGGCCTTGGTAATTATTCACATATTGCACCTCTTCATTCTGCCCATCATAACAATCATCTTGGAATCCACCACAATCATTATCAAATTGATCTGAATTCCATTGGTTCTGTTGACCTCTCTGTCTTCTATTGTTCACAAGCATGTTAACACCCTCCATGGCATTTACTTGGCGAGGATTCTGAACTAGTTGTAACTGTGCCTTCGCTAGTTGGTTCATTGTTGTTGTAAGTTCTGCTATAGCCTGACCATGATCATGTAGTTCTTTATGCAAATGAGTGACCGTGGGGTCACCCTGTGGCACATTGGCTCTACTTTGCCAAGCGGAGGATGTGTCAGCCATTTCATCAAGAATAGCACAAGCTTCATCATAAGGCAGCTTCATGAAATTTTCCCCAACCAATTGATTCACTATGCATTGATTTTTTGTATCGATGCCCCGATAGAAGGTCTGTTGTATCATTGCATCTATCATATCATTGTTGGGGCATTCCTTCACCATAGTTCTGTATCGCTCCAAAATCTCGTGCAATGGTTCAGTAGGCTCCTGCTTGAAGGCTAAGATCCCATCCCGTAGTGCTGCCATGTGCCCCGGTGAGAAAAATTTGGCAATGAACTTATCCACCAACTCATCCCAAGTGGTGATGGAATGGTTGGGAAGTCGCTCAAGCCAATCCAATGCTTTCCCCCAAAGTGAGAATGGGAAAATCCTCAATCGAAGTGCATCCTCGGACACATTGGTTTGCTTGCTCCCCCAACAGGTATCCACGAACCCCTTGAGATGTTTGTACGCATTCTGAGTGGGAGCACCTGTGAAATACCCACGCTGCTCCAATATCGTCAGCATCACGTTGGTTATTTGAAAATTTCCTGCCCGAATCCGAGGCGGAACAATAGCACTCGCATAGCCTTGGTTGGGAAGAACTCTAGGAGCCACTCTTGGAGGTGGCGGAGGAGGGTCTGGAATATTGTCATTTGCATTGGCCTGGCAGCTTTTATATAGTCCTTGAGGTACAAGAGGCACCTCTTCATCTCCATTGTCATCTACCTCCTCCCCCGCATTCACGATTCCAAGAGGGTCATTAGCATTTAATGTCATTTTGTACCTGATGTATTGACACAAACAAATTAGTAACAAAGAAGGAAAGAAGAACTAAACACAAATCTATCTAGATAGATAGCCAAAACCGTTAGCTTCCCCGGCAACAGCGCCAAAAAGTTGATTGCGGCCTACTCCGCACTACTAATTAAGTAGCAAGAGAGGGTCGGAGCAGCTTTTACCCAATTTTGGGTCGGGATCGATATCCACAGAGAGCTAGAATTAGAATCGAGTATCTATCTAGTTTAGGATAGCGTAAGTGTTCCAAATTACACTTCTAATCATTTTTGGGTTTTTTGTTTACTTCTACTATTATCAAACTACAAATGGTAATTGCAACTAAATTATGCTAAGAGTTACAATGCTACGAGTTTTTAAAATAGGTTAAAAAGGCACTAGGGTAGTGACTTTCGCCTAGGTGGTCAATTGACGGGTACTTAAGTCTAAGGCACGTTTGACATATTTGGGGAGTCTGATATAACCGTTGCACGACTTTACCCACTCTACACCTCTCGGTGGTTCGAGTGATTTTGCCCGAATTGACTTTCTCAAGACCAATTGGGTATGCAAATTTGCACAAGCAACTAGGGTTCAAGTCGGGTATTACTCTCTCGAGGTTTTACCCTTTAATTGCGGCTATCAATCTCTTGAATACGCCCCAATTCCTTGTTGGACCAATTTCGGAGACTTAGGCTCTCTTTCTCAAGAAGAGCTCAAGTCAACTCAACACAAAATAGTGTTTGCAACCACTAATTCAGAAATTAACCATGAAATTGGCCCAAATAATAAACACCCATAGTCAAATTAGCCCTAAAATACAAGACCCATCAATTGCCCACACTAGGGTTGAGCCACAACCCTAGCTTATGGGTCTAGCTACTCATAATTAAAGAAGAAAAAAAGAAATAGATGAAGATAAACTCATATTAATTAATTAAGTACTAATATAAACACAAAGATTCAATGATGAAATGTAGATAAAATTGCCCAAAATGGCTACAAACTTCGAACCCACGAGCGCAGCTATGTTCTGATACTATCTGCTTTACCTAAAAATGGAAAAGAAGCTATTTATACTAAGCTGACAATTCTGGACAAAAAATGCCCCTGCAAGGTTAGTGCGGACCGCACAAACTGGTGTGCGGCCGCACTAGGGCTCTGAACCTCAAAATATGACTCTCTGAACTCAGGCATTGCGGATCGTACAGGATGGACTACGGTCGCGGAGGCTTCTTGTGCGGTCCGCACATAATCGACTGCGGACCGCATTGGCTTGAAACTCTAAAAATGGCATCTCTCTAATCTTGTGTTCTGCGGACCGCACTAAATCGAGTGCGGCCGCATTGCCTTCAGTGCGGACCGCACAAATCCTAGTGCGGCCGCATTGCCTTTATGCCTGAAATTCCACCTCTCTAAATCTCCTAGTGCGGACCGCACAAGTGGTGTGCAGCCGCACTGGGCCTGTTTT
>NW_017682197.1:5138-10329 GCF_001879085.1 Nicotiana attenuata | reverse complement strand
CTTTCCTTTTTCTCTCTCTTTTTCTCAAAATCTCTTCTTCTTCTTCTTCCCCAAACCTCCATTCTCCACCCTCTTCCTCTCCAACCTCCATTAACACACCCCCATTTTCTCTCCCTCTTCACCTCAAGTAAGTTAATCTTCTCCCTCTCTATTTCTTTCTCTTATAAGTAGTGTAATTGTTAGATTAGCAATTTTAGTTAAATCCTAGTTAGGATTAGTGTATTAATTTGCATATTTTTTTTTAATTTTGTTTGTTAACTTGTATGCTTGCCATTGTTGTAGTTGTTATAGTTGGTGTGATAAGGTTGTTTGATGCTAACTTAATTGGGTCTCCATCGTTAAGTAATTGTGAAGTTGTTTTAGTGATTTGGAGGCCTAAATTTAGATTTTTGTGATATATTATGTATTGGGTCATGTGGTGGCCGAAAAAAAAAAATTTGTGGCACTAAGTTGTATATTTTTTAGGTGCTTAAGCCTACCTAGGGTTGAGATGTTGTAGTTGATGGTGGTTGTTCTGTGGTTGAGATGTTGTAGTTGATGGTGGTTGTTGTGTAGTTGAGATGTTGTTGTTGCTAGTTGTTGTTGTGTAGTTGCTTGTTGGTTTGTTGATAGTTGTTGTAGAGTAGTTTTGTTGGTATGGTGATATTTGTTGGAGAGTGGTATTTGTTATTTGGTGGTGTTGTATGTCATGGGTACCATTGAATGGAATAAGTTGTGGGGTGTATTATACCGGACGTGGTAAGAAAATTATGGAGCTATTGTGGGGGTTGTTATGAGTGAAGTCAGGAGCTATATTTGGTGTCATTGGGCGGTGAAGTCTGAGTAACCACCTTATTGGCACTAGCTAGGACATTTGTTGATGGATTGTTTGATTATTTGCAGGATCAATGGCTCCCAAAAGGCAAAGGCGCTCTGGAGGCACATCCCAACGACCTGCATATGATGAGTCCAGATTCCAATCGGAACTGGCAGAGGACGACTTCAACGCCAAGGCTACCAAAACTTTTATCCATGAAATCCCGATTGATCGGGCAGCCCTCCGAGCCGAAAAAGTGGAGATGTATGAAGAGATACGGAGGCGAGAAATGGAGTTCCTATTTGCTGACCCTGCACCAGTTAACAAGATGCTGGTTCGTGAATTTTATGCCAACTGCCCTTTAAATTTGGGTAGGGAGGTGATTGTTCGGGGTATGGTGGTCAGTGCTCAAATTCAAACAATTCGCTGGGTGTTGCGGCTGCCTCCGTTCACCAGTGACGTCGACTATTACCATGACAGGCCCGGGGTGACATGGGAGGTCATGACGGATGTACTTTGCACAGGGGGGCAGCCCATATGGATACGTGACCAAATAACCCTCAACTCTAACTCCTTCACTCACCTGGCCAAGTGTTGGTTGACTGTTATCTGTAGCAGGTTCCTGCCTTCTAGCAACTGTTATCTGTAGCAGGTTCCTGCCTTCTAGCAATACCACGGACGTGAACTTCAATAGGGCACTGTTGACTTGGTGCTTTGTGACAGGGAAGGATTTTGATGCGGCACGGGTAATTGGAGATGAAATGGTCTTACGGGGCCCGCTGCTGACAAAGGGATTCTATTTCCCTTCCTTGGTGACCACATTGTGCTTGATGAGAAACACCCCTACCAACCTTGGTGATGGCGATTTGCCTCCAAAAGCAGCTTTCAAAGCTTCTAGCATCAGAGTGGGCAGGGGCACCCACACTACAATTGAGATTGATGATGAGGAGGATGATCCGGTCCCTGTTGCACCGTCCAGGAGGTCTGTTAACAGTGCCGGGCCCTCTCGGCGCCCCCATTCTGGAGCAGACCTATCACGCTCACAGTCCTCCCGGCCTATGCTGCGCTCCTTGGAGGAAGAGGTCGCGGATGTCCGCACCTCGGTGGATGGTCTACATACACGGATGGACGCCATGTCACAGAGGCAGGCTAGATCTGAGAGCCGGTTTATGGCTTGGCTACACGCATTGGGGAGGGCCTGCCATGTAGACCCCAGCACCGTCTCCGACTCGGATTGAGTATGCATTTTATTTTACTCGTAACAAATATGGATAAGGAGAACAGTCAGAGGCGGACCCGCTAGCCTAAATATATATATATATATATATATATATATATATATATATATATATATATATGAGTCCGAAACAAAAATAATAGTTTTTTTTGACTCAAAATATCTTTCTACAGCTAAAAAAAAAGGTTACATTTCTAACTAAAACGCAGTATTAGATTAACGGAAAGTTAGCCGTTAAAGCAAAACGTAGTATAATACTGAGATTTAGTTGTTAATTCTTTTTTTTTTAAATGTAAAACGTTGTATAATACAACATTTTACTAAAACGTAGTATTATACTACGTTTTACTTTCTTTTTGGGCCCACCAATAAGTGTTCTGCGGATAACTGACATAACAATAATTCAAATACATAAATCGTGGTATTATACTACGTTTTACATTAAAAAATTCTGCACCCCAAGCTAGGACTTGCCTTATATAAAGGCGTTAAGATTTTATGAAAATCCATTCAAAACTTTCCTTTAAACTTCCGTTCATACTTCTCTTCTTGTTATCAAGCATTTTTTTATAATGTCTGAAGAGCCAAAAATAAGGATTTCATTATATTGGGGAGGTGAGGTTGTAATGGAGAATAACTCTGTGAGGTATAGTGCACATCCACAGTGTAATGTTAAATTGGCGCTTACAATGGAGTACGACAAATTGGTATTGTTGTTATGTAAGAAAATGAGTGTGAGGAAACGTTCGGTGAACCTTAAAGTAACCGGTAGATTTCCGTATTCTGTGACTCCGCAGGAGTTTGCTTATTATTCTGAGTTTAACATCGAAGATGATAAAACTCTTAGAGATTTTTGCGGATTCCGGATGAATACAGGAAATTTATTGTAATAAAATTATTGGAAATGTACGTCAAGGTTGAAGACGTTCCCAATAATGAAGGTGTGCATAGTAGGGATAACCCCCAGTCATCGGGTGGTTATTCTGGAACAGTTTTTGCCGGACAGATTCCTGATGAAAGAGCTTGCCTTGATTTAAACTTGTCACCACCGGCGAGAGCAGTGAGAAAATAATATTTCGACTTTATATAATCCACAAGACGACTGGTAAACTTCAATTTTTCTACGCTTTAGCGATATTTATTTTATGTTTGAATTGGATTTGTATTAACACTCATATTTTTCATAGGGGGTACCGTCCGGATATGAATTTTACAAGTTATGACCCCGCTCCTAGTTGGAATATGCGTAGTTCTGGCGTGTTGGACCACGGTAGTCCATCCGGGAGTCATCACCAACAAGAAAATGTCCATCATGGAACGTCAACACAGTACGACTTGTAAGTAAAGTGATATAGCTATATGTAAAGTATTTATCTAGTTGAGTAGTTTATCTAATTTTGTTATTTTTGTGCAGTGAAAATGAGCAACTTGATGTTCCTGACGTCACACAGTTGGCCATAGACGAAGTATTTACTCGTGATTTGGCAGATGCACAGAGTCAGGAAGATGATAGTGATTATGACAACAATGCCGATGAGTCTGGAGATGACACATCCTTCCCTGATGAGAGTGATGATGAGGAGGAAGTGAATGTCAAACCTGAGCTGATGAGGGAGCATGCTCCTCCACCTCCCGTTAGACCAAGAGTGTACGAGTCCCACGTGCCGTTTCATGAGAGGAATATTCCCTACCTTGATAATTTGCAACCTATGCCGGACGTAGATGCCTTCACAAGGGATGCTGACGAATTTCGGTCAGCAATGTGGGATGAGTCTAGACCAGCGGTGCTGGCAAAGGGCATGTATTTCACCGATAAAGCTCGCCTTATCAGAGCTGTGAAAATCTACAGCGTCAGAGAGTGCCGTGAGATGACGGTAAGGGAGTCAACTATGGAGGTATACAAGGCTGTATACCGTAGAGACTTTATGGGTTGTCACTGGATGTTGCGTGCCAGCAAGAAGAAATCAGGATTGTCGAAAGTGGGCAAATATATTAGCACCCACATATGTGAAATGGACACTTTCAATGAGAATCACTTCAACCTGGATGTAGACTTGATTTCTCTTGTCTTGATTCCATACTTGGAAGTGTCCATTAGGTTCAAGATTAAAGAGTGTATTATAGCCGTCCACCAGGAGTATGGGTGTACTATAACCAAAAGAAAGGCATATCTCGGGCGCAAACGTGCCTTTGAAATTATTTATGGTGACTGGGTTAAGTCATTTTCATCTCTGCCCAGGTACATGGCCGCACTGCAACACTTTAACCCCGGGACTGTCGTTGAATGGAGGCGTGAGCAGAGTCCGGACAGACCCGAATATATTTTCAATTATGTGTTCCGGTCATTTAAACTAGCAATTGATGGTTTTGTGCATTGTCGTCCTATAATTTTCATAGACGATACTCATGTCTATGGAAAATATGATATTAAGCTTTTGATTGCAGTTGCAGTAGATGCCAACGGACAAATATTTCCACTAGCTTTTGCAATTTGTGCCAATGAAAGCGAAGCGACGTGGACGCTTTTTTTTGAACCACTTGAAGCAGCATGTTGTCAAACAGCGTTGAGGTATTTGTCTAATATCTGATCGACATGGTGGAATTTTAAGTTCCGTACAGCATTTGCCTGAATGGCAGGAACCCTATGCATACCACCGTTACTGTGTGAGGCACCTGAAGGCCAATTTTCAGAAGAAATATCATGACAAGGCCTTGCATGATTTAATGTGGATGGCTGCAACTGAGCACCAGCAGTGCAAATTGATGAGGCGCATGGAAGCGATCCGGCATATTGATCCACGAGCATATACTTGGCTGATGGGACATGAGCTTCACATGTGGACACTGCATGCTGATGGTGGCAAACGATAGGGAGCCCTGACTACAAATGTGTCAGAGTCATTCAACGGCTTATTGAAGTCTGCACGTGGATTGCCTATCACTGCCATGGTCCGGATGACATTCAAATAGATTGCGGAGAGGTTTGTTGAAAGGCATAGAGCTGCATCGGAGTTGATGGATAGGGGTGTTCAATTTATGCCAATACCGATGAGATGATTTGAGAAGTACAGGAGGCGAGCACATTGGCATTCATTTTTACAGTCGATCACGACCGAGGTGTTTTTGAGGTTCGCACCGCTATCCGCGGACACCGAGGG
>NW_017682196.1:7896-10329 GCF_001879085.1 Nicotiana attenuata | reverse complement strand
GTAGCTGGGGACTACCAGGAGCTGTGATTTTCACTGCTGTTGCTGCTGTTACTGCTTGCTGAACCTCCTTATTACACCAAAAAGAAAATCAAAGCTAAGCTAGCTATGCCTATCAACTATGAGTTACAAGATTCCTATCTATAATTCTCTTGAAGCTTGATCTTGAGTCTTAGCTGATTTTGTTGTGGACGCCGATCTGAATCTTGATGTTCGCAAGTTGTTGGTGTTGTTTCTTTTGCAGCATTGGGTCAAAGTGGGATCGGCGGAGCTTGTGGCTTCAATCAGATTTTGAGCAATCCGCACCCTTGTTTGCTTCAACACTTGGAATTTATTTCTTTTTTGTTCTTTTCTTCTTTTCTTGATTCCGGATTGAGATTTATTCCATGGGTCATCTCACACCTTGTGTCTTGAGGTTGACCTGCTTAGGATACCAAAACAAACAAACAAACGAAATTTTCTGCCCCAGTTTTCACTAGGAGAATTTCGTGAGTTTAGTTGTAACACATATCTAATCAATCAAATTGGAAATGTGTAAAGGGATCCTCGGTTTTTGCTCCGGGATTTTAGAAAGAAAAAGCTCCACAGTTTTTGTGCCGGGAGATCCTCGATTTTTGTTTCGGGATTTTGGAAAGAAAAAGCTCCACGGTTTTTGTGCCGGGAGATCCTCGGTTTTTGTTCCGGGATTTGGAAAGAAAAGCTCCACGGTTTTTGTGCTGGGAGATTTGTTCCGGGTTTTGGGAAAGAAAAAAAAAAAAAGCTCCACGGTTTTTGTGCCGGGAGATCCTCGGTTTTTGTTCCGGGATTTGGGAAAGAAAAAGCTCCACGGTTTTTGTGCCGGGAGATCCTCGGTTTTTGTTCCGGGATTTGGGAAAAGAAAAAGCTCCACGGTTTTTGTGCCGGGAGATCCTCGGTTTTTGTTCCGGGATTTGAAAGAAAAAAGCTCCACGGTTTTTGTGCCGGGAGATCCTCGGTTTTTGTTCCGGGATTTGGAAAGAAAAAGCTCCACGGTTTTTGTGCCGGGAGATCCTCGGTTTTTGTTCCGGGATTTGGGAAAGAAAAAGCTCCACGGTTTTTTGGCCGGGAGATCCTCGGTTTTTTGGCCGGGATATTTAAGGAATGGGATCCTATGCTATCATGATTTGTTTTTCTTTTTGGGATTTTTATTTTAACTTCTTTTCTTCTTTCTTCTATCTTTTGTTTTTCCTTTTTCTTGTTTCTCCTTTTATTTAGCAAAATACATGAAAGAACTTGGGGAGGGTGAAACTTCCTTTTTGGTCGTTTTCCTGCTGCAGAGTTATTTCAGCGCTTGCGCATTTCATTTCTTTTTGGACTGCACCTGCTTCTTGCACGGTTGCTTTGAATCAAACCTGTTTTCAACAAATAACAATTTGTTAGTTTGAAACGGTGGTTGGTTTTGTGGCCTTGATCATCTCAATTGCTTGATCTCGGCCCCATTTCCGTTGAGAACTTTGCTGCTTGTTTGCCTTTGAGGGTGAATTTCTTTTCAAACCGACCGGGTTCAGCCTTCGGAATTTCATTATGAATCGCCCGTGTGGGCTCTGACCTTGTCACTTTATTCTGCCCTTGCCTTTTATTTTCTTTCTTTTTTCCAATATTTTTGCTTCAAAAGCATCAATCACTATGGTCAGTCGAGATTGGCCTGACGCACTCGCTGAGGCTGGGTATTTCTTCGACTCTGACCAGGCGAAGCCTTGTGAAACCGGTCCTGCCACCTTTTCTTTGTACTAGTTACGGAATCAGAGATAAACCGAAAGGGATTCAAAGAAAAAGTATGCAAAAGGCAAGCATATGATTTTAAAAAGAGGCATCCCTTTCGGGGAAAAGAAGGACTTATCTGGGGTGTGCATGCTGGCTTCAAATGAACATGACATGCTTCTTGGACTGGATGCCCGACCCACACAAACTTTCCGGCTTCTCGTGAACCCATTAATCAGTATTTCAAAACCAGGGAACCTTGCCAGGACTCCTTTAGTGGCGAGATGTCTTCTTTTCGGCCGACAGCGCCCTTTGCGGGTTTTCGCCAATCGACCTCTCTCATTTCTCTTCTCACCATCGCCCGATAGTGCTCTTTACGAGTTTTCACCAACGGACTCTCATTTTCAATTTCTCTACTCACCATCGCCTTATGGTGCCCGAAGGTTTTCACCAATAAGACTCTCTCATTTTATTTCTCTCAATTTGAATTGTATCAGATTCCAACAATGACGTTTGCCGCTTCCATGCCTTTGTCAATTGATCGGAAGGACTTGGACAAGGTTTTGGGTAAAAGAATTCTGGATGGAGGTACAACTTTGGAACCATTTCGGCGGATTCATGGCCGAACCATTACATCATCTGCCCCAGTTTCATTTTTCGGGGAAATTGGGATTTTTGCTTTGGTGTGACTGAACCTCATGGGGAGGCTGCCTACGT
>NW_017682196.1:5841-7728 GCF_001879085.1 Nicotiana attenuata | reverse complement strand
ACAAGTGGGTTTTACGAAGGGTTTGATTAGTAGTTTTGGATAGTGAGAAAGAAAGCCTTCGTCATCTCAATTGCACAAAAGCCATCGTGGAATGAGGATTAGACGTAGTACCTTTTTACTGCATCTGCGTTGACTGCTGTCTCAGGATCATTCCCTTTGATGTCTCCCGGATACAGTGCTCCTCTTGGCAATATTTTTCGAATGATGTACGGACCTTTCCAATTGGGAGCGAATTTCCCTTTTGCTTCCTGATGATGAGGGAGAATACGTCTGAGTACCAGCTGTCCCACTTCAAAATTCCTGGGACGCACTTTCTTATTATAGGCACGGGCCATTCTTTGTTGTAAAGCTGTCCGTGACAAACCGCGGCCATCGTTTTTCATCAATTAATGCCAATTGCTCTAGTCGGGTTTTAACCCATTCACTGTCCTCAATCTCCGCTTCAACGATTATCCGGAGTGAAGGAATTTCCACTTCTGCAGGTATGACTGCTTCAGTACCGTAAACTAACAGGTACGGTGTGGCTCCAATTGAAGTGCGTACTGTGGTACGGTATCCAAGTAAAGCAAAAGGTAACTTTTCATGCCATTGCCGGGAGCTTTGAATCATTTTTCTCAGAATCTTCTTGATGTTCTTATTTGCTGCCTCGACAGCACCATTGGCTTTTGGCCGATAGGGAGTTGAGTTTCTATGCGTTATCTTGAATTGTTCACATACCTCCTCCATCAGGCGACTGTTCAAGTTAGCTGCATTGTCGGCAATAATAATTGCAGGAATGCCAAAGCGGCAAATGAGATTGGAGTGCACAAAGTCTACCACGGCTTTCTTGGTGACTGACTTGAGGGTGATGTGTCACGACCCAAACCGAAGGGCCGCGACGGGCACCCGGTGCCTTACTCAACCGAGTACCAACGTAACATATCTTTCTTATCATACTATCATGGGTAAATAAGCTAGAAAACCCTTCATGAGATAACAAGAATAAAACATAAGGGAATACTTAACGTATGATGACCCAGCATGATATACAAACTTATACATGTGACATACGGGCCTATAAGGCCGACATGACCATTTGTAAACTCAAAACATAGGCCGACAAGGCCATACAAGTATCCACACACCTGACATCTGTCTACAAGCCTCTAAGAGTACATAAAATTAGAAAGGTCGGGACAGGGCCCCACCATACCAATCAATACATATCCAAAGCATACTGACCAAATAGGCAACTCCAGAGCAAGTGGAGTACACCAACACCTTCGCTGAGCTGATAGCCTACTAGGAGGAATGTCAACCTGTCTATCGGGACCTGCGGGCATGAAACGCAGCGTCCCCAGGCAAAAGGGACGTCAGTACGAATAAAGTACCGAGTATGAAAGGCAGGAAAGCATAAATAAGAACAGTAATGTAAAGAGAGGTAGAGGAGATACAACCTGTAACATCTGAGTGCCTCTGGGGGCTACTGACATGAAATGCATAATACATATATATACATAAACTTTTAAAAACATACGCCTCTGTGGGCATCATCATCATCATATCATACCCGGCCTCAAAGAGGACTCGGTAAAAACATACCCGGCCACGTGGAGCTCGGTAAACCCAACTGATCAGTGGTTGCACAATAGGTGCCATACCCGGCCGACTATAGCGCGGCTCGGTAGAGTAAAGTAGATACTTATATAATGCATGCTGGACTCATGGAGTCACGTTCTAAACCTTTTGGAGTGACATAAAGTCATTGCACCATCGATTAACATTATGGACATCATGGCATCAATATGAACTTCACTAGGACTCAAGGATCATATATGCTTTCTTGGAATAACTTTGTAAGGAAAGAATAACATGGACAACCTTAGTTGCTAGGAGTAGATTCATTAT
>NW_017682196.1:0-3346 GCF_001879085.1 Nicotiana attenuata | reverse complement strand
TCCTCGTGCTGATCTGCTACCACAATCTCAAAGGCTTGGTAAACAATATGCTCACTTCCTTCCCTTGCCTCCAAACATGGGATAGATGGATCACGATAGATAGATTGCTCGTCTTCTCCGTGGACCACGATTTCCTGACCTTCATACTCGAATTTTACCATTTGGTGGAGAGTGGAGGGCACAGCTCCTGCAGCATGGATCCAAGGCCTCCCCAGAAGGAAGTTGTAGGATGTATCCATGTCCAATACCTGGAAGGTCACCTCGAAGTCTACTGGTCCTATGGTCAATATCATGTCGATTTCACCGATGGTATCCCTCTTAATACCATCAAAAGCCCTTACACAAACATTATTCGGGCGAATCTTTTCTGTCCCGATCTCCATCCTCTGCAATGTGGAGAGTGGGCAGATGTCAACCCCCGATCCTCCATCCACCATGACTCGTTTGACATAGTAACCCTCACACTTGACGGTCAGATGCAAGGCTTTGTTGTGGGTTGCGCCTTCAGGAGGCAAGTCATTCTTACTAAAAGAGAGTTGGTTGATGGCAAAAAACCTTTCTGCCATCCTTTCGAGCTGCTCGACTGAAGTTTCAATTGGCAGGTATGCCTCATTCAAAGTTTTCATCAAGATCTTCTGATGTTCGGAGGATTTTGTCACCAATGAGAGCAGGGACACCTGTTCAGGGTACTTTCTTAATTGATCCACTGTCTCATAATCAGGCATCTTCATTTTCTAGAAGAAGGCTTCTGCTTCTTCAGCACTCACTGGCCTCTTGGACGGAAAACGCTTCCGAGCGGCATTGTTCACTTCCTGTACATTCAAATATTTCTCAACAGAGTTCTTCCCTGGGAGTTCCCCCGAAATTTCTTTGCCCTTGTATGTGACCACTGTTTGCTGATAGTTCCATGGTACTGCAGAGGGGTCTGTCATTGGCTTCTGTGGTACGCGTCCAATAACCACTGGCTCACTCAGCCGAGGCGGTTTAATTGTCCCCCGTACCACATAGGCTCCTTTTGGTACATATATTGGTGTTTCCCCTTTTACCTCAGCTCTCCTCGGAATAGTGACAACCAATGGTTTTTCTTGGCGTCCTCGCGGAACATAGAGAATTCCATTCTTAAGAGAGTTCATTTCTACTTTTGTCTCAGGTTTCTTTTCAAGTTCAGTTTTGACAGTTTTGTTCTCCCTCTCCCCTTTTCCTTGCTTCGGGGGTAACTTGGGCTTCTTTTCTGCACCGGCAATAGCAACTATGGCTTTCAAAGCTGGATCAAACTCCCTGTCTTCACAAATCATACCGATTACCGGCCCATTGTTGTGAGCGGGCAACGGGTTATTAGTCACATTCGGGGCTTCTTCATCCCTCAACACTATTTTCCTTTGTTCAATCAAATCTTCCACAGCCTTCTTCAATGTCCAGCAGTTATCAGTATTATGCCCTTCGGCTCCTAAATGGTAAGCACAATGGACCCCTCGTTGATAAGATGAAGACTCGGGGTTTTGCTTGTTTTGGGGAATAGGCTGCAGCAAATTCATCTGAACGAGTTTCGGGAACAAACTGGAATAAGGTTCACCGATCGGTGTAAAATTTGGTCTCCTGGGCGATTCTCGGGGACGAAAGTTATTCTGCGGTGGTCGGGGATTATATTGGTTCTGGTAAGGAGGTTGATTTCTTTGGAATGGAGGTGGATTTCGGTTAGCATGTGGTTGCGGTCGGCCGAAAGTCATGACCGCATAAGGTGCAGGAGCATAGGCCATACCAGTATGAGGGTAATAGTGTTGAGGGGTTCTTTCAGAGAATTCCCCGGTCTAGGAGCCCGATACCTTCTTCCCTCCGAGGCCACCATCACTGTTTCTTCTTTCTTTCTGCCTTTGGCCATTCCTCCAGACCCGCCTTGGATGGCTTGGGAGGTGGCCCTTATGGCTGACTGGCTCAAGATTCTACCCGTTTTTAACCCATTCTCTACCATCTCTCCGATTTTTATTGCCTCGGCGAAAGGTTTACCCATGGCGGACATCATATTCTGAAAATAGTCTGCTTCCTGGGCTTGGAGAAAAACAGTGACCATCTCTACCTCATCCATTGGAGGTTTCACTCTCGACGCCTGTTCGCGCCACTTAATTGCATATTCACGGAAGCTTTCTGAAGGCTTCTTCTTAAGATTCGCAAAAGAGTTCCTGTCCGGCGCGATGTCTATGTTGTACTGAAATTGTTGAACAAAGTCTCGGGCCAGATCATCCCAAATATGCCAACGCGAGGCATCTTGATCCATGTACCATTCTGAAGCGATACCAACCAAGCTTTCTCCAAAATATGCCATCAACAACTCTTCTTTGCTACCGGCCCCCCGTAACTGATTGCAATACTTCTTTAGGTGAGCGATGGGGTCACCGTGTCCGTCATACTTCTCAAATTTTGGTGTTTTGAACCCTGACGGCAAGTGTACATGAGGGAACATACATAGATCCGTGTATGAGACACTCTTTTGCCCGCTCAATCCTTGCATGTTTTTCAAGCTCTGCTTGAGGCTTCTCATTCTCTTTGATATTTCATCCTGCTCTGGGTCTTTGGGGGTTTTGTCCTGCCCTGGTGTAAGCTCGTATGGGGGTGGCTGGGAGTAATTATATGTGGGATATTGAGGAGGATCTGATGGAAATACAGGGTTTTGGAATGTGAATGCTGAGGGATCAAAGGCAGGCCTTGGCAGCGAAGGTTGTGTTGTAGCAGGGCATGGTGGAGCATTGAAGATGTTAGGAACCGCTCCCGCTGGGAACACCTGGGGGCGAACCTCAGAAGGCATTCCAACGATATGAGCGGTCATGGTAGGTTGCCCAAAAGGGGTAGGAGGATGACTGATAGGGACCGTAGTAGCACCTCCAGCTCTAGGGAATAACTCTGGGAATCCGGGAATATTGCTTGGGGGTTCCTTTCCATTGTTCCAAGCATCCCACATTTCCATCAGTCGCAGGCGCAAGATCCGATTTTCTTCAGCTGTAAAAGATTCAGAGGCCGGGACCCCCGAGATGGGGCTATCTTCAGAGATGGGGACTGCGGGCGAAGTCATTTCTGTAGACATTTCTACACTTCCTTTCGATCTGGTAAAGTATTGATGCGATGCCAGCTTACCACAACCAACCACCGTTTCTAAAAGCTAGGCTGGAGATCAGCAACACACGGTTAGTTTGAGACAAGTAACAGATAGGTAATCGCACATTGGGGTGTGATGCACCTATACAGTTAAACGGTTGTCTACATGTTTGCACTGGTTGCATGCGTCATCCCGGCTTTTCTTTTCTATTTTCTCTTCTTTTGATTTCCTCTCTTTGTTTTTCTTGCTTTTCTTTCT
>NW_017682195.1:9830-10331 GCF_001879085.1 Nicotiana attenuata | reverse complement strand
TCTTGTTCGGATGTTTTCAGAAAATGTTTAACTACTTGGCTTGCCTAGCTCCGATAGTAGGCGCCATCACGATCCCCGATGGTGGAAAAATCCGGGTCTTGACAAACATGATGTCATTAGTTGTTTTTCATTACTAGGCAATTCAATTATTTAGTGCCTCAGCAAGAATAAGCTTTGGCAATAATATTAACAGGGTTGGAGTGCATCTTATCACTTAAGGTGAGGGCTTTTTGTTATGAATGAATGACCTCTAGTTTCTTCAACCTTGCTAGTCGAAACTCTCGATGGCGCATAAATTTGGAAAAGGAGTAGGCTTTCATGGTGTCAACCCAGATCCCACTTGTAGGATCACATTGGTTGTTGTTGTAACTAACAGGCAAAAAGAAACCAACAAATGCAGTAGCTTGAAACAAACAATTGGTTGTGAATTACCAAAATTTTGATATGTTCCCATGTCCAAATGTCAGTTTAACACACACCCATAACTAAAAATTAAAAATT
>NW_017682195.1:2188-8701 GCF_001879085.1 Nicotiana attenuata | reverse complement strand
ATGGTAATAAAAATACCTAAAGCAATTCCTTGTAAATTATATTATATAATTGTGACCTAAATTTTTTAATTCAAATTTAAAGACAAAAATATTGTAAAGAGATACTCAACGTTGAGTTTATGGGGTTTCTATATTCATCTGCAACAACTAAACTTTCATACATGTAATTCCATCTAGTTAGACTAGGTTTAGGAACCTTTCTTTCTCTTAGGCCAAATTCATCGCATCTTTTAAAATATTCTCTAAGTCTACTTCTACGGTTTGAATAAAAAAGCCAGTAACGAGCCATTTTAACCTTTTCAATTTCAGTATTTAAAATCTCATACTATCACCCACAATTAAATGGTAAATATGACAAACACATCTAACATGAAAAATGTTTCTAAATACAGGACTTAGTGTAGTGGTAAGCAAGGCTACAACGTTTGTGTTACTAGTAGCATTATCTATTGAAACTGACATGATTTTATCACTAATGCAAAAATATCTACAAATATCCGTAACTGTGCTAGCAATAAACTGCCCTGTGTGACGTGAATTAATTATTCTATAAGCAATAATGCGTTTTTGCATTATCCAATCCTCATCAATCCAATGATTGGTAACAGTAAGGTAATCACATCATTACCACTTCTACCAACATCAATTGTAATAGTGATCTCGCCCAACTATGCCCTATAAAAGGACACGCGGACGTTGCAAATATAATCTGAGTATTTATGTCCAGAGTCGAACCCACAGGGAATTAACCTATCAACTACTTTCCTTGGACTTACTAAATTCTACGGAATCAACTTTCCCAAACGGTGTAAATAACAGTTGATGGTATTACTAATAACTAAAACTACAAGTAAAGAAACAGCTGTAAACTAAATATGCTTGAGTTGTAAACAATACTGAGAAGGTTCTAAGGTAGTGATTTCCCCTGTTGATAGAATCCCTTCCGTTTATGCTTCATATAGATTTACCAAAACATCTCTATCAATCATGAGCACTCTTTTTACCGTAAATCTCTCCCGAGTAATCACGATAATTTACTAGACGCACTCTCCCGAGATACGCTAGCTAGCTTTGTTTATTACAGCTCACTTTAGATTGCACCCAAGGCTTTGTTATCCCTAAACCCGCAGTTATAGATCCCTCTTATACTTTGGGAGTGATGTTGTCCAACAACTACCTAAATATGCACTCTCTCCCGAGTTAGCACACTAAATAGGCACAGCTAATTGAGGATCATGTCAATTAACTACATCAAACACGTAGTTGAACAAATAGAGATTAAACTGGCAAACTATATTAACATAATCAAGAAGTTCATCCTTCAATAGGTTCCATCAAAACCCTAGACAAGGGATTTAGCTACTCATACTAGTGTTCATCAGAATAATATTCAAATTCATCACAAATCTTAAAAACAAAAGGAAGAAAAGGACAACTCGTTGGTGAATAATCCTCCTTGCCTCTTGCCTCTCTTTTTCTTTCACTAACCTTATGAAAAACTTGATAATACATCCTTGGGCGAGCTTGACCTTCTATAGGTTAAGTGAATTTTCCCCCAGACTTTCAAGTTTACCCCTGAAAATTGGTCTTCCGGAACTGGACTAACGCGGGCGCGCTAAGGCCGCGCTAATGCCCGCGCTAGTGAGGTTTCCCTCTGCCATGCCGAACTTCATTCCCTTAATTCGCCCACTAGTTCCAATTCTTGCCCGGATCACCATCATAAGTCTTCATTTGGGTATTGCACTCCTGTGAAACACAAAAGTCACCATTAGAGCCAATTATTCATCATTTAACTATTTTATAACATTGAAACATGATAAAGCTGGGGTAAAAACAATCGCCAAATTATATAAATCTAGCATATTATCAACACCCCACACTTAAATCATTGCTAGTCCTCGAGCAATCCACTACACTCTATAGAGGTTCCTTCACTAAACATTCTTCTCTAACGCATCACACCAAGAACAAATCACATGAGTTACGCCTAGTAGTGAACAATCTTAGCCTCACAAGTCGACTCTCACGTGCCCTGCAATATTCATACTTTCTCAAGCTACTCTACACAGAAGTCAAGACTCGCCTCTCCTTCATGAATCACATGCCCTCACATTCACACAA
Source organism: Nicotiana attenuata (assembly GCF_001879085.1). Classification (NCBI taxonomy): domain Eukaryota; kingdom Viridiplantae; phylum Streptophyta; class Magnoliopsida; order Solanales; family Solanaceae; genus Nicotiana; species Nicotiana attenuata. Next base: position 6,580 of record NW_017682195.1, on the reverse strand, counting down.
GAGAGTAGTTCCACATATAATGATATTCAGAACAATTAGGAACTTTAAATGGACAAAATTCGCTCACTCTCAAAAGAAAACATTCACATGTCACAAAGATGAACCATAGGCTTGCCCGTAGTGTACTACTATACTAATCGAGCCCACTCAGTCTAAGATCAATAGGACTTCACTTGGTTGTAATGTAGGCTAAGTGACGGGTATGACATATTTAGATATAGTGACTAACCTCCCTAAGCACTTTTTAATACAATTACATTAACATTCAAAACCATATTTCTGTCAACCAAACATTCCACCACTTCTTCTTTTATTTACAACAACCCCATCCAGTAGGTGCAATTATACAAACCACCACTTATCAACCACTATCTTTATTTATAATTTTTTTTCGTGGTGCTTCTTCTTTTATGCTTCAACATTCTGCACATTTTCTCTATTTCAATGGTTCCACTCAAAAACCAAACCACCACCCCACACTTTAGCTTTTGCATATTTTCATTACTATTCGAGTGCTTATTGGGAGGTAAAAAGGGTTCAAACAGCAGGCTATTCAAACAATTGGGTAAGATACGCAATGTGGTTGCCAAAGAAACAGGCTTATAGGCTCAACGGGGTTAACTAAGATGTAATGCATTCAGGTGGATTTACTTTATATGTCCGGCTCAACAAAGAAATTCCTATATCACTTCTAAGACTGAATGAAACTACTATTTCGCTTTGCAAACACACAGGGCAAGTTCTAGGCATCAAATGTAAATCATGGAATACGGTAAAACTCACACACACCTGGCATATGACTCATACCAGATTGGCTTATCAAGACACTCTCTTCTGAGTATTCAAGTCAGTAACAAACATACAATTTTTAAGGCACTTTAGCAAGAATCAACTACTGAGAATAAGTGTTACACTCTAGTGTCTATTGTGTTTAGGTGTATCAACGCTAGAGGCTTTTCATTTCGAATTCAGCTCGTAGCCCATCAATCCTAATCTAAAAACTAAAAAGAAAACAAAGTGAACAAAAACTACCTATACCTGGTTCAAGCTAAACCCTTGAAAAAGAACCGTGGCCCAAAGAAAACCCAAGGGGGAGTTACTACACTACCTAAAAAATAAAATAAAAAAAATCCTTTTTTTTTTTTTTAGCATTTTCTTTAGACTAACTTCCCTCAAGAAAATTGTCTAAAGGATCCGTCATTAGGAAGAGTCTTCATATTCCCTATTTTTTTTTAATTACTCGACTTAGTCCCTCAAGAACCCTGCCGAAAGAGACACGTCGTCGGGACAAGCCACTTACCTACTTTAAACTAATGAACTCTTACTCAATACCAAACAATCAAAGCAAAACAAAGCAAAACAAAATCAAACAGTCAATTGTTACAATTACATATATACAATGAAGTATCCCCCACCCCACACTTAAAATGAGGACATGTCCTCATGGCCAAGTAAAACAGAGTAAGGAAAAGGGAACTTCCCTGACAGCTCAATCTTGATCGGAGACAGAGTTGGCGTTTACATTGCACGCCCGACCCAAGGCACGGAGCCAACCCATGATCCTTTTTTCTGATTTCTTCTGTTGGGTTGCCATTTCATCAACATGTGTTGCCAGGTTAGTCACCGAGGTTCGTATTTCAGCTACCTCGTCATCTAGGCGGTCTAACCGCTGTCCCCAATTGGCCCTAGACGGGCCTGCAACATTCTCAGCATGTGGTCTTGCTGGCTGCTCACCTATAATCTCCACATCCTCGGCTACTTGCTTTGGTTCCTCCTCCTCCTCGTCGTTACCATCATCAGAATCTTGTCCAATTAACTCCTCAGCTGCTACCACTTCCTTGCCTGTGGTGACCCTCTCAGCCGTGAAAGGATGTACCGAAGGAAGTTGGCCATATATAGAAAGGTTACTCGATACATTTGCCTGAAGACACAACCGGGTGACAAGGGACGGGTAGTATAAACCATATCGTTGAACCCTGACTCGCTGGAACATTTCATCATGTATTACTTTGGCCACGTCGAACGGACCATTGTTCATGAAACACCAAATTAAGCACCCTCGAGGGATGTTCACTTCGGACAGGTTCTTGGAGGGTAGGAGCCGGCTATTTATGAAGTATAACCAACATTTGGCTTCAAACTTGAGGTCCGAGGAGTGGAACTTGTTCCCATATTTGTACCATTGCAGAGTGGCTCCCGGTTGACATATGGTCTCAGTGAATGTGGACCATGGAGTATGCCTACTATTGTACGATTGGTACGCATCCACGTACCCCTCAACAGGTGGAGGAAGCCTGTACAGAATCCGGATTTGTTCCAAAGAGGCATCTACCGGTCTCCTGCGCACCATAACAGTGTAGTTCTCATACTCCGGCAGGTTTGTGTAGAATTCCCTAACAAGCATGGCATTTGGGTTAGTTGGCTCCTCAAAAAATATGTCCAGTCCTCGCCGCCTCAGCTCGAAGGGTATATTGGGACAGGTTATCCCTAATTCGTTGGGATCCATGGCTTGTTCTGGCACCATGGTTTTGGCCTCTTTTTTTTTGAACCTGTCCTGGGCTTTGGCAGACATAAACTTTTGACTGTTGAAAGGCCTGGAATCGACCGATTTCCGAGGCCGTTCCCCGGTGTTGGCTTGAGCCGGGCGGCTGGAGGAGGTGCTTATTGCATGACGTTTGCGGGGAGGCATGGTACCTACAAATAGTCCAACATCAGTTCTATACAATCGGGTGACCCAACCGTGGCTACTCAGACTTCACCACTGAATTGGTCACAACACTTCCTCCAAAGAGGCATTTTAACAAACACCTGGTGGACAATGGCTGATTTTAAGCCCAAACCATACCTTCAACACAAGGAACACCACCACAGTAACCCAATAAACACATATCACCCCCACAATTTGTATGTTGAAATGTTTCAGCCCTACATAACTACTAACAAATGTTTCCACCTTAAACTAAGAATACATTCTACTATACAAATCAAAAAGAATGAAAAGAAACTAAAAACAAAATTAAATAATTAAAAACAAAATCAAAAGGGAGGAATACATACTAGTAGAGGGGATGAGAGCGAAAGCGTAATGGGTGATGAACCGAAATAAGGAGGGTCTTCGTGTAGGGGAGGAATGGTAATGCTGGGTATGGAGGAATGGGGAGTGAAGAATAGATGAGGAAGAAGAAGGGAGGGTTTAATTGGGGTAGTAGTGTGATAGGGGATGGAGAGTTTGGTTAATAAGAGGGGTGGGGGTTTGGTTAGGTTTTAGAATTAAAAGGGTTAATGAAAAAAATTAAAAAGAAAATCAAAAAAAATAAAAAGAAAAGCGGAACTTACCTGATGTCGAGGGGACTAGCGCGGCCTTAGCGCTGTCGTAGCGCGGGCCCGCCCCTTTTTCTAGAACTCCTGCACATGTTAGTATCTCCACTAAAAACACTTTAAATGTTGGGTTGCCTCCCAACCAGTGCTTGATTTAACGTCGCGGCACGACGTTTACAACAATTCAATGGTTTGCCTCCCATGCAGTGCCTGATTTAACGTTGCGGCACGACGCAGATAAGCACATTTAAGGCTCGCTTGACCTCTGAGGTTCCGTCAGATTTGTCTCAGTCACTTCCTTTGGCTCTTTCATGCCTATGTATAACTTCAACCTCTGCCCATTGACTCTAATTGTGTGAGAGTCTTTCTCCGAGGCAACCTCCATAGCTCCTAAAGGGAAAACTTCTACTACTCGAAATGGACCAGACCATCGTGACTTAAGCTTACCAGGGAACAATCGTAGTCTTGAATTATAGAGCAATACCATGTCCCCGGGTTTGAAATGTCGCTCAACAATGTTCTGGTCGTGCAACCTCTTCATTCTCTCCTTGTACAACTTTGTGCTCCCGACAGCAAGATGTTTGAACTCGTCGAGCTCATGCAATTCAATGATTCTTGTCGTGCCTGCAGCCTCAATATCTAAGTTCAGCTGTTTCAATGCCCACCACGCTTTGTGTTCAAGTTCCACTGGCAAGTGGCAGGCCTTTCCAAACACCAACTTATATGGTGACATACCGATTGGTGTTTTGAAAGCAGTTCTATTGGCCCAGAGTGCATCATCTAGCTTTTTCGCCCAATCAGTTCTTGTGGCGTTCACAGTCTTGGTTAACACACTCTTTATCTCTCTGTTGGACACTTCAACCTGCCCACTAGTCTGCGGATGATAAGGAGTAGCCACCTTGTGGCGCACATCATACTTTGCAAGCAGCTTCTCGAAGGCTCTATTACAGAAGTGAGTGCCTCCGTCACTGATAATTGCTCTTGGTGTCCCAAAGCGGGTGAATATGTTCTTTTTCAAAAATCCCACCACCACTCTTGCATCATTAGTGGGCAACGCTGCAGCTTCTACCCATT
>NW_017682195.1:0-2139 GCF_001879085.1 Nicotiana attenuata | reverse complement strand
CCCCATATGGAAGATTGTAACGACCCGACTGGTCGTTTTGAGCAATTGCGTCCGGTTCAGCTGTTTCAATGCCCACCACGCTTTGTGTTCAAGTTCCACTGGCAAGTGGCAGGCCTTTCCAAACACCAACTTATATGGTGACATACCGATTGGTGTTTTGAAAGCAGTTCTATTGGCCCAGAGTGCATCATCTAGCTTTTTCGCCCAATCAGTTCTTGTGGCGTTCACAGTCTTGGTTAACACACTCTTTATCTCTCTGTTGGACACTTCAACCTGCCCACTAGTCTGCGGATGATAAGGAGTAGCCACCTTGTGGCGCACATCATACTTTGCAAGCAGCTTCTCGAAGGCTCTATTACAGAAGTGAGTGCCTCCGTCACTGATAATTGCTCTTGGTGTCCCAAAGCGGGTGAATATGTTCTTTTTCAAAAATCCCACCACCACTCTTGCATCATTAGTGGGCAACGCTGCAGCTTCTACCCATTTGGACACATAATCCACAGCCACAAGTATGTATTTATTGCTATAGGATCTAACGAAGGGACACATAAGTCAATCCCCTAGACATCAAACACTTCCACCTCTTGAATCGGGTTCATGGGCATCTCATGGCGGCGGGAAATGTTCCCTGTCCGCTGACATTCATTGCAGCCCTTCACCCATAGGTGTGCATCTTTAAACACTGTTGGCCAAAAGAACCGGCCTCTAGCACTTTCGCAGCTGTCCTGACCCCTCCAAAATGTCCTCCATATGCCGATGCGCGACAAGCCTGCAAAACAGAAGATTGTTCTATCTCGGGGACACACCTCCGGATCATATTATCGACACATATTCTAAATAGATAAGGCTCGTCCCAATAATACATGCGGCAATCACGATAAAACTTTTTCCTTTGTACAGATGAAAGGTCATAGGGGACAATACCGCAGGCCAGGTAATTTGCAAAGTCTGCATACCATGGCGCTTCCTCAAGACTCGTAGTGAGCAGTTGCTCGTCTGGAAAGTTTTCCAGAATATCCTCAACCTCAACTGCATTTTCATCTCCCTCAACTCGCGAAAGATGATCAGCGACTTGGTTTTCTGTGCCCTTACTGTCACGAATTTCAAGGTCGAATTCTTGCAGTAGCAACAACCCAACGAATCAGGCGCAGCTTGGACTCCTTCTTCTCAATCAAGTAATTGAGAGCTACATGATCAGTGTATACAATTACCTTAGAGCCAATCAGATAGGATCTGAACTTGTCGAAAGCAAACACCACAGCCAGCATCTCCTTCTCAGTCACAGTATAGTTCAGTTGGGCTCCACTCAGAGTTCTACTAGCATAGTAGATTGGATGCATCAGCTTGTCCTTCCTCTGTCTCAGCACTGCCTCCACTGCGTAGTCACCGGCATCACACATGAGTTCAAATGGCTGCTCCTAGTCGGGGGCAACTATGATAGGTGCTGTGACCAGTCTCTTTTTCAGCTCCTCGAATGCTACCCTGCAATCATCAGAAAACAAGAAAGGTTGATCTTTTTCTAACAACTTACAGAGAGGGTTGGCAATTTTTTAGAAGTCTTTTATGAATCTCCGGTAGAAACCAGCATGCCCGAGGAAGCTCCTGATTGCTTTGACTGAAGTTGGAGAGGGCAGCTTTGCTATCACATCTACTTTGGCATGATCCACCTCAATTCCTTTGCTTGACACCCGGTGTCCCAAGACTATGCCCTCTTGTACCATGAAGTGGCACTTCTCCCAATTCAGAACCAGGTTAGTCTCGATACACTGTTTCAGCACACGAGTCAGATTTATCAGTCACTCATCAAATGAGTTCCCCACCACTGAGAAGTCATCCATGAACACCTCCATAATATCCTCTACCATGTCAGTGAATATGGCCATCATGCACCGTTGGAATGTGGCGGGTGCATTGCATAGGCCAAAGGGCATCCTCCGAAAGGCATAAATGCCATACGGGCAAGTGAAAGAGGTCTTCTCTCTGTCCTCTGGTGCAATGGAGATTTGATTGTAACCTGAGTACCCATCCAGAAAACAGAAATGTGACCTCCATGCCAATCTGTCTAACATCTGATCAATGAAGGGAAGTGGGAAGTGGTCTTCCGGGTGACTGATTAACTTCTATATCATGCAATTCTCC
>NW_017682194.1:9645-10335 GCF_001879085.1 Nicotiana attenuata | reverse complement strand
TGTTGTGCTTAGGATGGTGAAAGTCGTGGCCTTGAGACTCTTGTGTTGACCAAACAATCATCATGTGGTCTTGTTGAACCATTATTCGCTTGAATCGTAACTGAGGTCGTTGTGGGCCCTCGACTCGATGTCTTTAGCAATCCTTGAGGGTGTGTGGTGAGAATTAGAATTGTGAGTCCAAGTCCCGTGCCGATGGTCTAGAACTTGCCCCGAATGTTTGTTGAGGCGAAATCCTAGGTGAAATTTGACTTGAGAAGTGATTATAGGCTCTCCTTGATCCAAATGCTAAGTTGAACAACTCCATAGCCTACCAATGAAATGATTCCCTAGTTAACCCTTTTGAGCCTTAAACTTCCTTCTTTCAAGAACCAAAACTACAAGCCTATACCCGTTTTTAATGAGACCCTCTCTTGGCACCCACATCTTCCCTTGAGTAAATGACAAATGTCTAAGTTTGGGGGGAGAGGCAAGAAAGGAAACAATGTGGTAAAAGGTACAAAAGCAAAAGAAAAGAAAGGCAATGAAAAAGGAAGAAAAGACAAGACAAAAAGAAAGACCAAATTGAATAAGGTCAAAAAAAAAGGGGATTCAAAGAAAACAAAGGTGAAAAGGGGAGTGGAAAAAAGTAGAAAAAGGAGAAATGTGTTGAATTGCATAAGAAAGAGTGACAGTGTGTCTCTCTAACCCCTT
>NW_017682194.1:0-5409 GCF_001879085.1 Nicotiana attenuata | reverse complement strand
GTTCTTGTTGTAGTTAATTGATAGGATCCTCAATTAGCTGTGCCTATTTAGTATGTATTACTCGGGAGAGAGTGCATATTTAGGTAATTGTTGAACAACACCACTCCCAAAGTATATGAGGGATCAATAACTGAGGGTTTAAAGGCGGAATTAGGGATAACGAAGCCTTGGGTGCAATCTAAAGTGAGCTGTAATAAAAGCCAGCTAGCGTAACTCGGGGAGTGCGTCTAGTAAATTATCGTGATTACTCGGGAGAGATTTACGGTAATAAGAGTGCTCATGATCGATAGAGACAGTTAGGCAAATCTATATGAAACATAACAGGAAGGGATTCCATCAATAGGGGAAATCATAACCTTAGATCCTTCTCTTATTTGTTTACAACTCAATCATAGTTAGCTGTTAGTTTACTTGCTTATATTCAGTTATAGTTAGTGTATTGGGAAAAATAGAGTTTACATATTAAAGTGATGGAAAGATGACGTGTCATGACACGAAGGCTGGTCAAAAGAATAATGATAAGCAAAGAGGCACGAGTTGCAAAAGATACGAGCGGAAGCACAAGAAGAGGCACGGGACGATATTAAAAAAGACTCGACGCTCGTAGCTATTTAAGTATAAAAGCTGAGAAGGGTGAAACTGACAGTGCAGAAGAGTCCAGATACAGTATTTAATAAACATTAAATACTGAAAACGTTAGAGAATTTGTATTAAACTACAATGATTATGTAACGTAGCATTTAATGCCTTTAATCGGCCATAATAACCTTATTATGACAAAAGCAACACGTATAACTTAGAAATAACTATAAAAGGGAGAAGACTGATCATTTGTAAGGACACGAAATACCAATTGAATATATTGATTTATTTTGCTCTTTGCTATCTAACTTATTAATTTCTTTTGCTTATTCTTGGTTATCAGTAACCCGAGTTCTTCTAAATTCAAAGCTTTGACTGAAATTCCATTTTTTGGTTAAACAAATTGGTTCCGTTACCGGAAATCTGATAATCTATTCTTTCTTAACCTTACTTATTTCGTTACATCAACAATCATGTCAAATGTTAATGATAACACCCAAGGAAATCAAGGAAACCTTCAAATTCAAGGGGACTCACAAGATACTCACACTCTGATCCCTTCTCCACAAAGTTTGCCTCGGCGGTCTCGAGAAGGAACTCCCGATGGATCTCACTCAAACGCAAATGCTCAATTTGACAACGATGAAGCCATCAATGAAGCTTTGCAGAAGTTGATCGCTCAACAAGTCAATAAAGCTCTTGAGGCTTTTGCCAGTCAGTTACCTGTTGCACCATCAACTCCAATTCCAAATACCAACACTTTGGAAAACCCTCGCTCTGGGCTTGTCAATTCAGGCAGTGGTGGAATTTCCAGTGAGACACGAGAGGGAGAACCAGGTAACTTAGTCAATTCTGATTTACAAAATTTAGTTCTAACCTTGCAGAAACAGCTCAAGGTACAAAGCGACCGCATAGAGCAAATACCTGGAGTACCGCCTGTAATCAAAGGAATAGATATGGACAAATATTCACAGCAACCTTGGAAGCCAAGCGCTGCTCCTCTGCCAATTCCGAAGAAGTTCAAAATGCCTGATATTCCAAAATACGATGGAACAACTGATCCACGAGACCGCGTGACTGCATTTACAACTGGCGTAAAAGGCAACGATTTGACTAAACAAGAAATTGAATCAGTATTGGTCAAAAAATTCGGCGAAACGCTCACTAAGGGAGCATTAACATGGTATTCTCTTTTACCCGAAAATTCCATAAATTTTTTTGTTGAGCTTGCAGATTCATTTATCAAAGCACATCCGGGAGCTCAAAAAGTCAAAAAGAGAATGGAAGATATTTTCAAAATCAAACAAGAAGACTCTGAGTTGCTCATAGAGTTCGTGGATAGGTTCCAGAGTGAAAGAATGACATTACCACGTGTACCAGATAATTGGGCAGATATAGCTTTCACTAGTAATTTGAATGAAAAAAGCTCAGAAGCCACGAGGCGACTCAAGGAAAGTCTTCGTGAATTCCCAGCAACAACATGGAATGACGTCTACAACAGGTATAGCACAAAGTTAAGGATCGAAGAAGACATTATCTCGCGGTCCCAAAAAGAAGAAAAGGTGAGTTTAAGACGGGCGAAAACAAAAAAAAGGTCCGGTAAAAATAGATACGAACCATATGTGGGCCCAGCTGGAAAAGATTCACGGTCAAAGCATGATCAGTCAAGGTATGATCGTAGATCCAGAAATAGAGAATCGGGCTCGTCATAGAGGTATGGAAATGATCGCAACACACGAGAGTCACGAGATGATGACAGAAACTTGAAGGCACGATTTGGCGGTTATAATTTTAATGTAAGCACTTTCGAGATCGTAGCTGTTTTAAGAAGCATGGGTGATAAGGTGCGATGGCCAAAAGAAATGAGGTCAAATCCAAACAGGTGCAATCCCGAACACTGGTGAGAATTTCACAACGATCATGGTCACAAAACGGCAGATTGTAGGTTGTTACAGGGTGAAGTTGATCATCTGTTGAAGCAAGGGTATCTCACTGAGTTATTCAGCGAGAAAGGTAAGCAAGCATACATGAAGAATAGGCAGGAGCCCCCTAAACCGCCTTCTCCAAAAAGGACTGTTAATGTTATAAGCGGGGGGCGAAGAAATCAATGGTGTGACGTATACAGCAACAAATAAAGTATCCAAAGTCACGATTACCCACGGGAAGCGGGTGCGACATGTATTAGAGGAAGAAAACATTACGTTCGATAATACAGATGCGGATGGCGTATTAACTCCACATAACGATGCACAGGTAATCTCTTTACTTGTACATGACACTAGTGTGAAACGAGGTTTGATTGATCCAGGTAGCTCTGTGAATATTATTCTGCTAAGAGTCCTACACGAGATGCAAATTAATACCCAAGGCGCATACTTTGTCTGGGTTCGACAATTCTCGCGTCGTAACGAAAGGTGAGGTAATACTTACTACATTTGCAGAGGGGGTCGTCAAGGATACAAAATTTCAGGTGGTAGAGATGGAGATGGCTTACAATATGATTCTCGGAAGACCGTGGATCCACGAGATGGACGTCGTTCCGTCAACTTTACATCAAGTTATTAAAATTTCCATCACCATGGGGAATACGTCAAATCCGTGGAGATCAACAAACATCCAGGAGTATCAACTCCGTGGCAGATTCAAGTATGAGGAACGAAGAAAAATAGCAGTTACAGAATCTAGTTGAGGGTACTACAGCACGAACCTCAACTGAACAAGAACGAACAGATGTGGACTCAAGGCCAGATTTCATTCAAGAACCAGAGGAAAATGAAAATATCAAAACAACTATTGAAGAGTTGGAGCCTATAGTATTATCCACACAGTGGCCTGAAAGGAAAATCTACGTAGGGGCTAATCTAAGCCAGGACATGAAAGGTAATTTGATTGAATTTTTGAAAACTAACGTGGATTGTTTTGCTTGGTCCCATGCTGATATGACAGGAATACCACCGGAGGTAATGACTCACAAATTAAATGAAGATCCCTCATTTCCACCTGTCAAACAAAAGAAGAGAAAGCAAGGAGCTTTCAAAAATCAGGTGATTCAAGATGAGGTCCAAAAATTACTAAAAATCGGGTCTATCCGCGAGGTAAAGTATCCTAATTGGTTAGCTAACACTGTTGTAGTACCGAAAAAGAACGGTAAGTGGCGAGTTTGTGTAGATTACACAGACCTTAACAAAGCTTGTCCAAAAGACTCTTTTCCATTACCACATATAGATCAACTCATTGATGCTACTGCAGGACATGAGTTGTTAAGCTTTTTAGATGCATATTCAGGTTATAACCAAATTAAAATGGATCTTTTAGATGAAGAAAAAACTTCACTTATAACAGACAGGGGGACTTATTGCTATTAAGTAACGCCTTTTGGCCTAAAAAACGCTGGAGCAACGTATCAAAGACTGGTGACCAAAATGTTCCAAGAACACTTGGGGAAAACTATGGAGGTCTATATAGACGATATGCTTGTTAAAACTCAACACTCTGGGGATCATATATCGCACTTATCAGATATGTTTTCAGATCTTGCGGAAAATTAATATGAAATTAAACCCTGAGAAATGTGCGTTTGGTGTTGCATCAGTTGAGTTTTTAGGTTTTCTTGTTTCTAACCGCGGTATTGAGGTGAATCCAGCGCATATTAAAGCCATTGAAGAAGTCCCTGATGTACTTACTAATAAAAAAGAAGTACAGAGATTGACAGGAAGAATTGCAGCTTTGGGGAGATTTATTTCTAAATCATCCGACAAATGCTCTAAATTCTTTTCAGCTCTTAAAAAGCAAGATCAATTCGAATGGACTGAGGAATGTCAACAGGCGCTCAAAAATTTGAAGAAATACCTGTCAAATCCGCCGTTGCTCGCAAAATCAAAGGTTGGAGAAAGATTGCTCATTTATCTTGCTGTCTCAGAAGTAGCGGTAAGTGCTGTTTTAGTTCGTGAAGACCAAGGTAAACAGTCTCAAATCTATTATGTTAGTAAATCATTATTAGATGCGGAGACGCGGTACCCTCAATTAGAAACCTTGCACTTGCACTGATCATGGCATCTAGAAAGCTAAGACCTTATTTTCAATGTCATCCTATTATCGTAGTAACTGCTTATCCATTACGCAACATATTACACAAGCATGAGTTGTCTGGTAGGTTAGCTAAATGGGCTATAGAACTAAGTGAATATGATATCACATATCAACCCAGAACCGCGATAAAATCTCAAGTATTAGCAGATTTTTAGCTGATTTTAGCCAAGAAATGCAATTAGAAGCGGAAAAAAAATTACAAGTGTTCAACGGGTCTAATCCAGGAATTTGGACCTTGTTTGTGGATGGCTCATCTAATGTGAAGGGAGCAGGTTTAGGAGTTGTTTTGGTGCCACCTACGGGTGAAACCATTCGACAGGCCATAAAATGCCATTCTATAACTAACAATGAGGCAGAGTATAAAGCTGTGATTGCAGGTTTGGAACTGGCACGTGAACTTGGCATTAATCAAATTGTAATCAAAAGTGATTCGCAGCTCGTGGTTAACCAAATGCTGGGGACTTTTACGGCCAGGGAGGCACGAATGCAGCAGTATTTGAAAAAGGTACGGGATTTAATTAGACAATTTCAAACCTGGAAAGTCACACAGATATCGAGAGATGAAAATATCGAAGCAGACGCCCTAGCTAATCTCGCATCTGCGGCAGACGTGGCAAGCAATGAAAATGCTTCTGTAATTCATTTGTTTCATTCGGTACTTGATCCAGACAAAAATGAGGTAAATTTCAATAATTTAACCTGGGATTGGAGAAACGAGATTGTTGCTTTTTTTGCAGT
>NW_017682193.1:0-10336 GCF_001879085.1 Nicotiana attenuata | reverse complement strand
ATCCTGCTCCGCACTCTACCCGCTCGGTCTCCCAGGTAGCCTCCTCCACGGACCGACCTCACCACTTCACCTTCACTGAAGCTATATCCTTCGACCTCAACTTTCGAACCTGACGACCCAAAATAGCCACTGGCTCAATATCAAAGGTCAAATCATCATCCAACTGAACCGTGCTGAAATCCAACACATGAGACGGGTTCCCAACATACTTCCGGAGCATAGATACATGAAACACCGAGTGCACACTCGACAAGCTAGGTGGCAAAGCAAGTATATAAGCCACCTCCCCAATCCTCCTAAGTACCTCAAAAGGCCCAATGAACCGCGGACTCAACTTCCCTTTCTTTCCAAATCTCATAACACCCTTCATGGGAGAAACCTTCACCAAGACCTTCTCACCAACCATGCAGGACATCTCGAACCTTCCGGTCCGCATAACTCTTCTGACGCGACTGCGTTGTACGAAGTCTCTCCTGAATCACCTTCACCTTCTCTAAGGCGTCCTGAACCAAATCTGTCCCCAATAGCCTAGACTCACCGGGCTCGAACCAATGGGGATCTACACCTCCTCCCACACAAAGCCTCATACGGAGCCATCTGAATGCTCGACTGGTAGCTGTTGTTATAGGCAAACTCGGCAAGCGGAAAGAACTCATCCCATGCACCTCCAAAATCAATAACACAAACATGCAACATGTCCTCCAATATCTGAATAGTACGCTCGTACTGTCCATCCGTCTGAGGATGAAACGCTGTGCCCAACTGCACCTGAGTACCCAACTCTCTCTGCACGGCTCTCCAAAACAGCAAAGTAAACTGAGTACCTCTATCTGAGATGATGGAAACCGGAACGCCATGCAACCGAACAATCTCCCAGATATAAATCCCTGCCAACCGCTTTGAAGAATAGGTAGTACACACAAGAATGAAGTGCGCGGACTTGGTAAGCCGATCCACAATCACCCAAATAGCATCAAATTTCTTCGAAGTCCGAGGAAGTCCAACAACAAAGTCCATAGTGATTCTTTCCCACTTCCACTCGGGAATAACCATCTGCTGAAACAAGCCACCCGGTCTCTGATGCTCATATTTCACCTGCTGACAATTGAGACACCAAGCTACAAATCCCACAATATCTTTCTTAATTCTTCTCCACCAATAGTGCTTCCTTAAGTCCTGATACATCTTTGCGGCACCCGGATGAATAGAATACCGCGAGCTATGGGCCTCCTCAAGAATCAACTCTCTAAGCCCATCCACATTGGGCACACAAATCCGGCCCTGCATCCTCAACACACCATCATCACTAATGGTCACATCTCTGGCATCATCATGCTGAACTCTGTCCTTAAGGACAAGCAAATGCGGATCATTATACTGGCACTTTGTGATGCGATCATATAAGGAAGACCGAGAAACCACACAAGCCAACACCCGACTGGGCTCCGAAACATCTAATCTCACCAACCGATTGGCCAAGTCCTGAACATCAACTGCAAGGGGTCTCACCCCAACTAGAACATACGCCAAACTCCCCATACTCACTGCCTTTCGGCTCAAAGCATCGGCCACTATATTGGCCTTTCCCGGATGATACAGAATAGTAATATCATAATCCTTAAGCAACTCTAGCCATCTTCGCTGCCTCAAATTAAGATACTTTTGCTTGAACAAATGCTGAAGACTGCGATGATCGGTGAATACCTCACAAGATATGCCATACAAGTAATGCCTCCAAATCTTCAATGCAAGAACTATGGAAGCCAACTCCAACTCATGAACAAGGTAGTTCTTCTCATGGGGCTTCAAAAGACGAGAAGCATAAGCAATAACTCTGCCCTCCTGCATCAATACACAACCAATCCCAGCTCTCGAAGCATCACAATATGCGGTATATGAACCTGAAGCTGATGGCAAAACCAATACTGGAGCTGTGGTCAAAGCTGTCTTGAGCTTCTGAAAGCTCTCCTCGCACTCGTCCGACCATAGAAATGAAGCGCCCTTCTGAGTCAACTTGGTCAAGGGCGATGCAATGGATGAGAATACCTGAACAAACCGGCGGTAATAGCCTTCCAACCCAAGAAAACTACGAATCTTTGTGGCTAAGGTCGGTCTAGGCCAACTCTGAACCGCCTCTATCTTCTTCGGATCAACTTGAATACCCTCGCTGGACACCACTTGTCCCAAGAAAGCCATTGAACCGAGCCAAAACTCACACTTGGAGAACTTTTCATAAAGCTTCTCCTCCCTCAATCTCTGCAATACAACTCGCAAATGCTCCGCGTGCTCCTCCTGACTACGCGAGTACACCAGAATATCATCAATGAAAACAATAACGAACGAATCCGATAAGGCCGAAATACACTGTTCATCAAATGCATGAACACTGCTGGGGCATTGGTCTGCCCGAAAGACATGACAAGAAACTCATAGTGACCATATCTAGTCCTGAAAGCAGTCTTAAGAATATCCGAATCCCTGATCTTCAACTGGTGATAGCCCGAACGGAGATCAATCTTGGAGAACACCCTCGCTCCCTGAAGCTGGTCAAATAAATCATCAATGCGAGGCAGGGGATACTTGTTCTTAATTGTTACCTTATTCAATTGCCTGTAATCAATGCACATTCTCATTGTGCCATCCTTCTTCTTCAAAAACAGAACCGGCGCACCCCAATGTGACACACTAGGCCGGATGAACCCCTTATCTAGGAGTTCCTGAAGCTGCTCCTTCAATTCTTTCAACTCCGCTGGTGCCATACGATATGGCGGATTAGAAATGGGCTGATTGCCCGGCACCAGGTCAATACCAAAATCAATATCTCCGGTGGCATGCCCGGCAGGTCTGCAGGAAACACATCAGGAAAATCCCTCACAACTGGAACAGAATCGACACTAGGAGACTCAGCTCCAACATACCACACAAATGCTAGATATGAAAGACAACTCTTCCCAATCATACACTGAGCCTTCAAGAAAGAGATCACTCTACTGGAAACATAATCAGTCACACCACGCCACTCGATCCGCGGTACCCCCGGCATAGCCAAAGTGACTGTCTTAGCATGAAGGTCTAGAATAGCGCGACACGGAGATATCCAATCCATGCCCAAAATGACATCAAAATCCACCATGCTCAATAGCAATAGATCCACTCGGTCTCCAGACCCCCAATAGTCACTACACACGACCGGTACACACGGTCCACAATAATAGTATCGCCCACCGGGGTAGATTCATGAACAGGCAAGGCAAGAGACTCCTGGGGCATACCCAAATAATGAGCAAAATACGAGGACACGTAAGAATAGGTGGAACCGGGATCAAATAATACAGAGGCATCTCTGTGGCACACTGAAACAATACCTGTATTGATAGCATCTGAAGCAATGGCATCTGTCCTGCCTGGAATAGCATAGAAACGAGCTTGGCCACCGCCCGATCAACTTTCCTCTCTGGACAACCCCTGGCTGCCTGATCTCTACCCCTAGCTGGCTGGGCGGGTGGTGAAGTAACTGGAGCAGAAGTCGAGGTCCGACCCCTCTGTTGAAGCTGACCACCACGAAGTCGAGGGCACTGCCTCCTCATATGTCCAAACTCTCCGCACTTATAACAACTCCCTAGTGCTGGAGATGGGGACTGAAGGGAACCCCTGGCACCGGAGTGACTAGCAAATGCACTCGGCGCGGAAGAACCCTGAGCTGATGGGGCACGAGACGAACTCTGAGCTGGGAGGGCGCTGAGTGAACGTTGGCCCTGCTGAGACCCATGATGACCACGAACTGAAATGCCCTGCAATACTCTGGACGGGCCGACTGAGCAGGCTTAAAAGAACGACCTCAACCATGCTGGAACTGGCCCCTCGAAGGAGCACCACTGTAACTGCCCGATCCACGAGGCCTCTTGGCCTCCCTCTTCTCTCACTCCCGACAGCGAACTGTCTCAATCTCACGAGCGATATCCACCACCTCCTCAAATGTAGCACCCAATACTCTCTCCCTAGTCATCAAAATACGGAGATGGTAGTTAAGTCCATCCACAAATCTCCTGATCCTCTCGCGATCTGACGGAATCATCCAGGTGGCATGACGAGCCAACTCAGAAAACCTCATCTCGTACTGGGTCACGGTCATATCTCCATGCATCAACCACTCAAACTGCCTATGCAGCTCCTCTCTGCGGGATTGTGGTACATACTTCTCCAAGAAGAGAGTGGAGAACTGCTGCCAAGAAAGGGGTGCTGCACCGATAGGCCTACGCCTCTCAAAATCCTCCTACCACGTGAAGGCAACCCTCGAGAACTGAAAGGTGGTAAATGCAAAACCACTAGACTCAAGAATCCCTACTGTACGGGGCATCCGCTGACACTTGTCAAGAAAACCCTGGGCATCCTCGCCCTCAGCACCACTGAATGCCGGAGGCTGGAGCCTACCAAACCTCTCAAAACGACGCTGCTCATCATCCGGCATGGCTGGTACTACGTACTCCTGAACTGGTGCTACCGGCTGAGCTGGAGGTGCCTCCGGCGTATGTAGTCCCTGCACTACCTGCTCAGGTGTGCGAGCAGCGGGGGTCTGATGGCCTCCCCCGGCCTTCGAAGTAGCTGCTGCTGTGGTGGCTGAAACTGCCTGAGCCAGGCCAGTGCAAACTGACAAGATCTGTGCAAATGTCTCCTGAAGACTCGAAATCACGATGGGCACAGCTGGTGCCTGAACTGGTGCTGGTTGAGTCTGATCCGGAGCTGGGGCAGCTGGTGGATCAACAGGTGTTGCCCTCGCTACTCTGCTTCTTCCACGTCCACGACCGCATCCACGGCCTCCGGTGACCTCAGTGGGTGGTACTGGTGGTCTTCCACCTCGTTCGGTAGCTCGTGTCCTTACCATCTGTGAGAGAATAGAATAAAGAGAAGTTTAGTGCTTGGACCAATAAGTTCGCACGACAAGAATTCCAAGAATATGAAGTTTTTTCTAAAGCTTCTGCAGCCTCTCGAGGGTAAATACAGACGTCTTCGTACCGATCCGCGAGACTCTACTAAACCCGCTCATGACTCGTGAGACCTAGTAACCTAGGCTCTGATACCAACTTGTCACGACCCAATTCCCAAACCCGATCGTGATGGTGCCTCTCGTGAAGACAAGGCTAGCCAAACCACAACAGAAAAACACAGAGTAATCTATAATGCAGCAGTTTGAAACAAGTAATATGAAAGCAATAAGCCAATGGAAACAAAATATGATAACTCTACAACAAGTAAGCAGTTAAGTGATAGACAGTAAAAGGAAAATCAACACATAAAACGGTACAATATAGTACCCGCTGCGGCGTGCAGCCCGATCCATATATTTATCGTCGACGGCGCTCACTGGGGGTGTGCAGACTCCGGGAGGGGCCCATTACGGCCCAAGCGCAATAACAAGCCATCTCGTGGCACCAAATCTAGGCCCTTAGCCTCATATCAATATCAGTATAACACTGCTGCGGTGCGCTGCCCGATCCCATGGTATCCTCACATCTGGCCCTTGGCCATGCTCAGTCCAGAAATCATATAAGCCCCTCGGGCATTAGTAAAACAGTAATTCTCAGCCCAAAACATCATTTAACATATCATTTTAGTTTCAAAAAAACCGAGTAAAAGTGGCTGAGTTGTAAAACAGTAGAAAACGGTACGACTGAGTTCAAGTAGTAAATCAAAACAGTGAGGAAATAGCGATAAAAACTCCCCGAAGGGTTCAAATAGT
Source organism: Nicotiana attenuata (assembly GCF_001879085.1). Taxonomy (NCBI): domain Eukaryota; kingdom Viridiplantae; phylum Streptophyta; class Magnoliopsida; order Solanales; family Solanaceae; genus Nicotiana; species Nicotiana attenuata. The sequence goes on along the minus strand of NW_017682193.1, from coordinate 4,599 downwards.
TGGCACGAAGCCCAAATATGGCAATCAGTCCGAATAATGATCATATCAATCAAGCTTTAATCAAATACGCGGTAAAAGCATCACTCGGGATGGACCAAGTCACAATCCCTAATAGTAAACGACCCCACGCTCATCATCAAGCACGTGTCTCACCTCAATATAGCACTACGATGTGCAAATCCGGGGTTTCAAACCCTCAGGACATCATTTACATTCATTACTCACCTCGAACCGGCTAAAGCTCTAGATCGCTACGCCCTTGCCTCTCAAATCGGCCTCCTCGCGCGTCGAATCTGACGAAAACCAGAACGAATACGTCACAATAGGCTAAGGGAACAAAACCCAAGCGAAAACAATCGAAAAATATCAAAAATCCGAAATTAGCAAAACCCGAGCCCCGGGCCCACTTCTCGAAACTCAGAAATTTTCACATCAACGGGTTCCTTATCCTTCCAAGAGTCCATACATATCAAAAACTCTTAAATCCGACCTCAAATGCCCATTCAAATCTCAATTTAAAATCTCAAAATCCCAAGCCCTAGTTCTTCCAGTTTTAGCTAAACTTCCATGAATTTCTAAGTTAATTTCACACTATAATCACGTTTTTAGTTCATAGAACTTACCTCCAATCACTTCTCCTTGAAACCCTCTTCAATTTCCCTCAAAGAGCTCTCAAAATACTCAACTATGGTGGAAAAATGGCTAAAACTCGCGGATGAAATGTTTATAACTTTCTGCCCAGCTTCTGTACATCCTTCTATGCGATCGCGACCCCAGGCTCGCGATCGTGAAGGGAAATATTCTAAGACCTCCCAAAAGAACTATGCGAACGCGATGCCATACCTGCGAACGCGATGTTTGATTTCCCAGAGCTATGCGAACGCGGCCCCACTGATGCGAATGCGGAGAACAACTTTGATGGACCTTCAATTACTAATACGCGATCGCGAACTCTTCTCTACGAACGCGAAGCACCACTAACTAACCTTACACGATCGCAAAACCAATAACGCGAACGCGAAGAGCATTAACCTGGCCTGCCAAAAATCCTTCTATGCGATCGCGGCCCCAGACTCGCGATCGCGAAGACCAAATTACACCTACAACTGCTGCTGCAAATTTCTGAAATTCCTTAGTCTCAAAACTTCCCGATAGCCATCCGAAATCACCCCGAGGCCCCCGGGACCTCAACCAAAAGCACCAACACATCCAAAAGCCTCATTCAAACTTGTTCCAATCATCAAAACACCTCAAACAACACCAAAACCATAAATTCACATCGAATTCAAGCCTAAGTTTTCCAAAAACTTCCGAAACACGCTTTTGATCAAAAACCCATCCAAACCACGTCCAAATGACTTGAAATTTTGCAGACACATCCCAAATCACATAACGAAGCTATAGCAACTCTCGGAATTCCATTCCAACCCCCGGATAAAAATCTCACCTACCAACCGGAAATCACCAAAATAGGAACTTCGCCAATTCAAGCCTAATCCTACAGTGGACCTCCAAAACCACTTCTGATCACACCCCTAAGTCAGAAATCACCTCTCGAAGCTAACCGAACCATCGAAACTCACATCCGAGCCTTCAAACTCATAAGTCAACGTCCGGTTGACTATTCCAACTTAAGCCTTCTTAAAAGAGACTAAGCGTCTCATTTCTTACCAAATTCACTCCGAACTCAAACCAATCAACTCGACCACATAAAAACACGGATAACGAAGCACAAAGAAGCAGAAATGGGGGAAACAGAGCGGTAACTGATGAGACGACTGGTCGGGTCGTCACATATCCAGTCGTGCATCCTCAATACCCCATCGTCACTAATAGTCACATCTCTGGCATCACCGTGCTGAACTCTGTCCTTGAGGACAAGCAAATGAGGATCATTATACTGACGCTCTCTGTTGCGATCAAACAAGGAAGACCGAGAAATCACACAAGCTAAGACCCGACTGGGTTCCGAAATATCCAACCTCACGAACCGATTGGCAAAGGCCTGAACATCAACTGCAAGAGGTCTCTCCCCAACAGGAATATATGCCAAACTGCCCATACTCACCACCTTCCTACTCAAAGCATCGGCCACTACATTTGGCCTTCCCCGAATGATACAAGATAGTGATATCATAGTCCTTTAGCCGCTCCAACCATCTCCGCTGCCTCAAATTGAGATCCTTCTACTTGAACAAGTGCTGGAGGCTACGATGATCAGTAAACACCTCACAAGACACACCATACAGATAATGCCTCCAAATCATCAATGCGTGAACAATGGCGGCCAACTCTAGATCATGAAAGGGGTAGTTCTTCTCATGAGGCTTCAACTGACGAGAAGCATAAGCAATCACTCTACCCTCCTGCATCAACACACACCCAATACCAACTCTCGAAGCATCAAAATATACTGTATATGAACCTGAAGCTGAAGGAAAAACCAATACTGGAGTTGTGGTCAAGTCAGTCTTGAGCTTCTGAAAGCTCGCCTCACACGCATCCGACCACCTGAATAAAGCACCCTTTTGAGTCAACTTGGTCAAGGATGATGCAATAGATAAAAATCCCTGAACGAACCGACCGTAGTAACCCACCAAACCAAGAAAACTGTGAATCTCTGTTGTTGAGGACGGTCTGGGCCAACTCTGAACTGTCTTTATCTTCTTTGGATCAACCTGAATACCCTCGCTGGACACCACGTGCCTCAAGAATGCCACTGAACTGAGCCAAAACTCACACTTGGAGAACTCTGCATAAAGCTTCTCCTCCTTCAACTACTGCAATACCACTCTTAAATGCTCTGCGTGCTCCTCCTGACTACACGAGTACACAAGAATATCATCAATGAATACAATGACAAATGAGTCGAGATAAGGCCGAAACACGCTGTTCATCAAATGCATGAACGCTGCTGGGGCATTGGTCAGCCCAAAAGACGTCACAAGGAACTCATAACGACCATATCGGGTCCTGAAAGTCGTCTTAAGAATATCTGAGTCCCTGATCTTCACTGGAGATACCCTGACCGGAGAACAATCATGGAGAACACCCTCGCTCCATGAAGCTGGTCAAATAAATCATCAATACGAGCAAAGGATACTTGTTCTTGATTGCAACTTTGTTCAACTGCTTGTAATCAATGCACATCCTCATCGTGCTTGTAAGGCCCCGAAAAATTTCGCTAAGTAGCCTAAGATCTCGTGGTGCCACGTAGGTTTATTATAATATTTTTATGTGATATTAACATGGTGTACATCAATTGGATTTGATAAATATGTGTATAAGTCTTATGGTAAGTAATTTGGGGTCCAAGGAAAGGCCTAAGTCTAAGAAAAATTGGAAAAGTTCATAATAGGCTAAAATTCCAAATGAGCTTGCACTAGTCCATACTTTGAACGATCATATCTAAATATGTATAAGGTTTTATATGACGAATAATCTATCAAATGAATGGTCTTTGAGTCTAGTTTCCAACGCTTCAAATCGTTCATCATTTAGACATTCCTACACAAAGTTATGATCAAATTACCAAAGGCTGGATTCTTGACCAATTTGCGATCGCAAATCAACCATGCGGACCGCATATCCGCCGCATAGTGAAGCAGTATCGGGAAAAACATTATGCTGTCGCATGTTGATTATGCTGTAGCATAATCAATTATGCTGTCGATTATGCTATTGCATTTTGATTATGCTGCAAGAATGCTGCCCACATTTCGTTTATGCTATAGCATAATTGCACCACATTTTTGACTTCGGGGGTCATTTTTGAAAATTTTCATATCCGAACCCACTTTGATAAATAAGCATTGGGGCTTCATTTAGGACTATTTTTACACTAAATCTAGAGAGAGGTGAGAGCATTTTAGAGAGAGAAAGAGGAACCTGGCCTTCTAATCATCAATCTTGCACAAACCCTCAAGAATCAAGCATGCCAATCTCTAGCTCACTATCTTCCGGGTATGTCCTACTTCTAATATTTCATATATGAGATTATGAGTTCAAAAAATATATTGTGGGGATAGAAATAGGCCATGCATGTTTCACTAAGCTAGAGTAGGTGGGATTAACGAACTACTTTGGGTAGTTCTTGATGAAATTGGATAAAGGAAGAAGGAATTTCCATTATAGAACCTTGTAGTCTACTTCACTTGTTAGGTATTTGATGAAGTTCCAAAGAGGATTACACCATGGGTAATCTTTCTAATTATTAACCGATTTCCGCTATTTCCTTATAGATTGTTATTGCTAGAGGTGTTGGTGTATTCTAAAAATTTGAGGGAAAGCTCTTTGAGGTATGTATGGATAACTTTGACCTTTGTAAAATTACCTTGTTTGGTGTACGAATATTTGGTATGTGATATCTACGTGGATTATGTGTGAAATTCTGTGATTGGTATGATTTGAGTGTTCGTGGTTAAGTCTCCCGATATAATGGTGTAAGTAATTGGCAATAAACCAAATGTGTGATTGTGAAAGTGTTATGTGGTAAGAGCTGAGCAACAAATGATGGAAGGAAATCGTAAATGATGCAATTGGAACAACTGTGGTAATAACATATATGGCTTGTCGTGGGCAATTATCGTCGTGACATAA
>NW_017682192.1:0-10336 GCF_001879085.1 Nicotiana attenuata | reverse complement strand
CAATATAAATGCACAATCACAACCAGAAGGTACACGGAAACGAAGTACAAAAGACAAGCAAATAGGTAGTACTGGCCTAGCATGCTTCACGCAGTACAGTCAAGGCAACTTAAGCAATTAGGCAAGTTAAATCAACTAAACATGCTTTCCTAATCTAGCACAGGTTATAATTGCAAGTAGAATAAAGTAAATATGAAAGGAACTCAATCTCACTATCTTAAGTAAAATCAGGATTTTCAACAATTGGCTCAAGTACGCGCTCGTCACCTCGCGTACAAGGCACTCAAAATAACAAATAACAAATCCTAAGGGGAAAGGTCCCCACACAAGGTTAGACAAGCCACTTACCTCGAACCGGCTCAATATCAACTAGAAACCACGCCCTTATCACGAGTATCCGACTCCAAATGACCCAAATCTATTCAATTCAATTATACATTGTAAATAACATCGCAAACAACTGGTTTTGCTATTTAATTCAAAGCTACAGCGTGAAATTAGGTGAAATGACCAAAATGCCCTTCAGGCCAACATCTCAGAATCGAATAACTTCACATTTTCAGAACCCTCGTACTCTCACGAGTCTAACCATATAAAAATCTCCCAAATCGGAGGTCATTTGCTCACTCAAAACTCAATGGGAACAGCAGATGCGGCGCCGCAGAGGCGGCTAAATGGCCGCAGAAGTGGTTTTGCTCCTTTCCCTCCCAACCCCGAAATCACCTAACGGAGCTAACGGGACTATCAAATTTCCATTCTGAGGTCGTCTTCACACTGTTCCGACTACGGACCACTTTTCCACACTTAAGCTCTCATTTAGTGTCTAAGTGTCCTAAAACTCTCCGAAACTCAACACCGACCGTCCCGGCAAACCAAAATAGCAGAAATGAACTTAGGGGAAGCAGTTATTGGGGGATCGGGGTGTAAATTCTTAAGACGACCGGCCGGGTCGTCACATCCTCCTACGCTTAAACATTCGTTCGTCCTCGAACGAGCATAGAGAACATACCTGAAGTAGTGAATAGATGAGGGTACTAGCTGCGCATATCCCGCTCGGTCTCCCAAGTCGCCTCCTCGGCCGGCTGACCCTGCCACTGAACCTTCACTGAAGCAATGTTCTTCGACCTCAACTTTCTGATCTGTCTGTCCAATATAGCCACTGGCTCCTCAACATAGGATAGATCCTTTCCCAACCGGACTAACTGAAATCTAACACGTGAGACGGATCACCGTGATACCTCCGGAGCATCGAAACATGAAATACCGGATGAACTCCGGCCAAACTGGGAGGCAAGGCAAGCTCATAGGCAACCTCCCCAACTCGCCGCAAGATCTCAAAAGGGCCAATAAATCTCAGACTCAACTTTCCTTTCTTCCCAAACCTCATAACGCCTTTCATAGGCGAGACCCGAAGCAGAACCCACTCACCAACCATATATGAAACATCACGAACCTTCCTGTCCGCGTAACTCTTCTGTCTGGACTGAGCTGTACGGAGTCTATCCTGAATCATCTTAACCTTCTCCAATACGTCCATAACCAACTCTGTGCCCAATAGCCTGGCCTCACCCGGCTCAAACCAACCCACCGGAGATCTACACCTCCTACCATATAAAGCCTCATACGGCGCCATCTGAATGCTGGACTGATAGCTGTTGTTGCAAGCAAACTCCGCCAATGGCAAGAAATGATCCCAAGACCCTCCAAACAATCACGCACGCACGGAGCATATCCTCAAGAATCTGAATAGTGCGCTCGGACTGTCCGTCCGTCTAGGGGTGAAATGCTGTGCTCAACTCCACCCTAGTGCCTAACTCCTGCTACACAGCTCTCCAAAACCGCGATGTAAACTGAGTACCTCTGTCCGAAATAATAGAAACTGGAATACCATGGAGACGGACAATCTCCCGGATATAAATCTCCGCCAATCGCTCCGATGAATAAGTGGTACACACAGGAATGAAATGAGCGGACTTGATCAGCCGATCCACAATGACCCAAATGGCATCAAACTTCTTCAAGGTCCGTGGGAGTCCCGATACAAAGTCCATGGTGATGCGCTCCCACTTCCACTCTGGAATTTCTATCTGCTGAAGCAACCCACCCGGGCGCTGGTGCTCATACTTCACCTGCTGGAAGTTGAGGCATCTAGACACATAACCAACTATATCCTTCTTCATCCGCCTCCACCAGTAGTGCTGCCTCAAGTCCTAATACATCTTCGCGGCGCCCGAATGGATGGAATACCGCGAACTATGGGCCTCTGCTAGAATCAACTCCCGAAGACCATCAACATTGGGCACACAAATTCGGACCTACATCCTCAATACCCCGTCATCTCCAATGGTCACATCTCTGGCATCTCCACGCTGAACCTTGTCCTGAAGGAAAAGTAAATGAGGGCCATCATACTGCCGCTCCCTGATACGATCAAATAAGGAGGACGGAGAAACCACACAAGCTAGAACTCGACTGGGCTCCGAATGATCCAATCTCACGAACTGGCTGGCTAAGGCCTGAACATCCATTGCCATAGGCCTCTCTGAAGCTGGTAAATATGCCAAACTCCCCAAACTCTCCGCCCGGCGACTCAAGGCATCCGCCACTACATTGGCCTTGACCGGGTGATACAGGATGGTGATGTCGTAATCCTTCAGCAGCTCTAACCACCTCCTCTGACGCATACTGAGATCCTTTTGCTTGAGCAAGTGCTGTAAACTCCAATGATCAATATAGATCTCGCAAAGGCACTCCATATAAATAATGACGCCAGATCTTCAAGGCATGAACAATGGCAGCTAACTCAAGGTCGTGGACAGGGTAATTCTTTTCATGTATCTTCAACTGTCTGGACGCGTAGGCAATCACCCTATCGTCCTGCATCAACACTGCTCCAAGGCCAACTCTCGAGGCGTCACAATAGATAGTATAAGACCCCGAACCGGTAGGCAACATCAAGATTGGGGCTGCAGTCAAGGCTGTCTTGAGCTTCTGAAAGCTCGCCTTACACTCCTCTGTCCACTGAAATGGGGCACCCTTCTGGGTTAATCTAGTCATAGGGGCAGCAATCGATGAAAATCCCTCCACGAAACGACGGTACTAACCCGCCAAGCCAAGGAAACTGCAAATCTCTGTACCTGAGGACGGCCTGGGCCAACTCTGCACGGCCTCTACCTTCCTCGGATCCACCCGAATACCCTCACTAGAAATCACATGGCCTAAGAATGCCACAGAACTCAGCCAAAACTCACATTTTGAGAACTTTGCATATAACTTTTTCTCCCTCAAGGTCTGTAGCACGGTCCTCAGGTGCTGCTCATGATCTTCCCGACTCCGGGAATACACCAAAATATCATCAATAAAAATAATCACGAACGAGTCAAGATATGGCCTGAACACACTGTGCATCAAGTGCATGAAAGCTGCAGGGGCATTGGTCAGCCCAAATGACATAACAAGGAACTTGTAATGACCGTATCGAGTCCTGAAGACAGTTTTCGGAATATCTAGCTCCCGAATCTTCAACTGATGGTACCCTGAGCGCAAGTCAATCTTAGTAAACACCTGTGCGCCCTGAAGCTGGTCAAACAGATCATCTATACGAGGCAAAGGATAACAGTTCTTCACTGTAACCTTGTTCAACTGGCGGTAGTCAATACACATGCGCATAGAACCATCCTTTTTCTTCACAAACAAGACAGGAGCACCCCACGGTGAAACACTGGGTCGAATAAAACCCTTACCAAGCAATTCCTGCAACTGATCCTTCAACTCCTTCAACTCAGGAGGAGCCATACGATACGGAGGAATAGAAATGGGCTGAGTGCCCGGCAACAGATCAATGCCAAAATCAATGTCTCTATCAGGCGTCATGCCCGGAAGAACAGTTGGAAATACATCGGGATAATCTCGTACCACTGGAACAGAATCAATAGAAGGAGTATCAACACTAACATCTCTCACGTAGGCCAAATACGCGGCACACCCCTTCTCAACCATGCGTTGAGCTTTAAGAAAAGAGATAACTCTATTGGGAGTGTGATCTAAAGTGCCACTCCACTCAACACGCGGAATACCTGGCATAGCCAGCGTCACGGTCTTGGCGTGACAATCAAGAATAGCAAAATGGGGCGACAACCAATCCATGCCCAGAATAATGTCAAAATCCACCATACCGAGTAACAATAAATCTGCTCTGGTCTCAAAACCACGAATAGTAACCAAACATGACCGATAAATGCGGTCCACAAAAAGAGAATCTCCCACAGGAGTAGAAACATAAACGGGGGCACTCAAAGAATCCCGAGGCACACCCAAATGCGGAGCAAAGTAAGAAGACACATAAGAGTAAGTAGAGCCNCGCGGTCCATAACAAGAGAATCTCCCACAGGAGTAGAAACATAAACGGGGGCACTTAAAGAATCCCGAGGCACACCCAAATGCGGAGCAAAGTAAGAAGACACATAAGAGTAAGTAGAGCCCGGATCGAATAGAACCGATGCCTCTCTGTGACAAACCAATATAATACCTGTAATGACGGAGTCGGAGGCAACAGCCTCAGTACGAGCAGGAATACAATAATATCTGGCTCGGCCCCTCTCGCGAGGGTGACCTCTATCTCCTCGACCTTCGTCCCTTGCCGGCTGGGCAGGTGGGGTAGCAGCTGGAGCTGTGACCATGGCCTGAGAACCCTGAGGAGCACGCTGTGGCTGAGAAGTCTGTGGGGGCGTGCTCCTCCCAAGTCTGGGGCAATCCCTCACCAAGTGACGTGTATCACCACACTTGTAACAAGCTCTGGGAGGATGCGGTGGCTGTGACTGGCTGTAGGTCTGCTGGACTGACCTCTGGAAGCACCCCGCGCAGGAGGCGCGCTAGAAACTGGAGGTGCATAGTAAGGCTCCTGAGGTGTTGGTGGAGCTGGAGTACTGCCGGCTGCTAGAAGAGCTGAATGTACAGGGCGACCCGAATAACCTCTACCATAACGACCTGCTGATGGGGTACGGGCACTAGAGTAGTGACCCGACTCTCGAGACCTCTTGGCCTCCCTCTCTCCTCGCTCCCTGGCGAGCATACCCTCAATCCTCCTAGCAATGCTCACTACCTGCTGATAAGGAATGTCCATCTCCAACTCTCGAGCCATGCTAGATCTGATGGGTGGAATAAGACCCTCAATGAACCTGCGAACTCTCTCCCGAACTGTAGCAACCAATGCCGGTTCATGCCTGGACAACCTGGTATAACGGATAGCATACTCTGAAACGGTCATAGCACCCTGGCGCAAATGCTCAAACTCTGCGCGCCATGCATCCCTGAGACTCTGGGGGACAAACTCTCTCATGAACATATCCGAGAACTGGCCCAAGTAAGTGTAGCGACCTCGACTGGACTGTCTATCTCATAAGTCCGCCGCCAATCATATCGGTTCCCCGAAGCTGAAAAGTAGTGAAAGAAACCCTGCTGGACTCCACTATGCCCATAGTGCGAAGAATACGATGACACTCCTCTAGAAATCCCAAGGCATCGTCTGATGCTAATCCACTGAACACTGGGGGGATCATACTTCTTGAACCTCTCAGGTCTCCGCTGCTCGTCCTCTGAAGCAGCTGACCCATCCTCGGGCTGAACTGGCGCTGCAGGCGGTGCCAGAATAATCTTGGGAGCCTGCTCAACCTGCACTCGCTGCTCAGGAGTGCGGACGGCGGGAGTCTGTGCTCCTCCCCGGGCCTGGGATGTGGCTGCAACAATGGGAAGCAACCCCGCCTGAGCCAAGGTGGTGTACATGCTCATGAACTGAGCCAAAGTCTCTTGGAGCGCTGGAGTAGTAGTGGCAGTAGTAGGTGTGCCAGGTGCCTGGGCTCCGGCTGGATCTGCTGGTGGTACCTCGGCGGCAGCTCGAACAGGTGCTCTAGCTGCACCACGTGCGCGTCCTCGACCTCTACCCGGCCCCGGCCTCTGGCGGCTGCAGTAGGGGGCGCGGGTGCCTGATCATCTCGAGTAGCACGTGTCCTCACCATCTGTGAGAGAATAGAAGTCAGAAGTTTAGAATTGATGTCCAAAATATCGCACGACGAGGAATTCAAATGAAATGAAGATTCTTCCTAACAGTTACATAGCCCCTCGTAGATAAGTACAGACGTCTCCGTACTGATCAGCGAGACTCTAATAAACCGGCCTGTGTTCCGTGACTCATATGAACCTAGAGCTCTAATACCAACTTGTCACGACCCCAGTTCACCCTCCATGAACATGTCGTGATGGCACCTAGTTCCTACAACTAGGTAAGCCTAACAGTGCGGAATAACAAATTAACATTTGCGGAATAATTAATCAAAACTGAACATACGCAAATAACAACTCTATATAAGGCCACTCGGTCTATACAACTCAAAAATATGCGGAAGTCTACAACTAAATCCCAAAACCCGAAAACTCACGGGAAACACAGGCTAATAGAATATAGTAATCTGCTCTACACCTGAATGTCTAAACAACATGAAAGGAAAGAAAGGAACTTCTGCTAACGCCGGAATAAAGTAGAGACTCCTGGTCTGCGAACGTAGTAGATATACCTCAAGTCTCAGCTAGGACTCTCCACCACGAGGATGATACGCCAGGGAGGAAGTACCTGGATCTGCACATGAAAAACATGCACAGAAGAGGCATGAGTATACCACAACGGTAATTAGTAAGTGCCAAGCCTAACCTCGGTTGGGTAGTGACGAGGAAGGTCAGGGCCCTACTGAGATAAAACATAATAAATAATGAGATAACGGAAGCAGTTTAAATAATGTCTATAGCGAGAATCTAAACCAGGTAAATAAGGAAGAACAGTAATAGAAAGCAAAGGTAACAATACAAGGAAAACTACCCTCAACAAGGAATAGTAGCCGGGGGATCTCTTGGTATCCTCAATAAGCAAGTCGGGGATCTCTTGGTATCCCGAGGATCTCTGGGTATCCTCAATAAGTAAGTCGGGGATCTCTTGGTATCCCGAGGATCTCTGGGTATCCTCAATAAGTAAGTCGGGGATCTCTTGGTATCCCAATATATATAGAAAACACATGTGCCAAGGATCTCTTGGTATCCCGCACCCTTAGTCCAGAATATCTCAAGTACAGGGGATCTCCCGGGAAGCCGTCACGTAGTCCCAAATTAAACACACAACATCAACAACCCATAATCTCAGAATAAATGCTAAAATCAGGACAAGTAATAGTGAATTCTAGCCTAACATGCTTCACAGAGTACAAATAGTACAGCTAAACAAATAAGCAAGTAAGCCAGCTAAACATGCGTCTCTAAGCTAGCACAGGTATAAACTTACAGTCTAAAATGAACAAGTAAACAGGAAATCTCAATTTAAATACTTAAAATAGAAACGGGTTTACAACAATTAGCTCAAGTACGCGCTCATCACCTCACATACGAGGCATTCAAATATTCATAGATCATGTCCTAAGGGGAAAGGTCCCCCACACAAGGTTAGACAAGCCACTTACCTCAAACCGGCTCAATATCAACTAGAAACCACGCTCTTGCCATGAGTATCCGACTCCAAATGGCCCAAATCTATTCAATTCAATTACACATTGTAAATAACATCGCAAACACCTGGTTTTGCTATGAAATTCAAAGCTACGGCGTGAAATTAGGTGAAATGACCAAAATGCCCTTCAGGCCAACGCCTCGGAATCAAATAATTTTCATATTTTCAGAACCCTTGTACTCTCACGAGTCTAACCATATAAAAATCTCCCAAATCGGAGGTCAAATGCTCACTCAAAACCCAATAGTTTGGCCTAAGAAGTTTTAACCAAATTCTTCAAATTTTAATCCCAAATTCGAATTCTAATGATGGATTTAACTACAAAATGATGAAATAGAACTAGAAGAGATTAAGAAAATGTTACCCAGTGATCTTCACTTCAAAACCCACTCAAAATCGCCCTCTCCCGAGCTCTCAATTGATTTTTCCAACTTTTGAAACTCAACCCTCGAAATTCCCTTTTCTGAACAGGTATTTCCGCTTCTGCGGACAAGGGACCGCTTCTGCGGTCCCGCTTCTGCGGAAACCAAGCCGCTTCTGCGGTTTTCACTTAATGAGCCAGGTTCCGCTTCTGTGGTACAAATCTCGCAGGTGCGAACCGCATCTGCGGTCAAACCTTCCGCACTTGCAGAAAAGCTGAGGAGTCCAAATTTGGCTTCTGCGATGACCAAGGCCGCTTCTGCGGCTTAGCTTCTGCGGTTCCCAAGCCGCAGAAGCGAAAAGATACCAGAAGCAGCAGAACTGCTACCTCTTAACTTCCAAAATTCTTCCGTTAACCACCCGAAATCATCCCGAGGCCCCTGAGACCTCAACCAAAAGCTCCAATACCACCTAATACCTTATTCAAACTTGTACCAATCTTAGAAACACCTAAAACAACGCTGGAAACTCGAATTAATCAAAGATTCAAGCCTAAGAACTTCAAATTCCAACAAAACACGCTTTCGATCAAAAACCTACCCGAACCTCGTCCGAATGACCTGAAATTTTGCACACACATCCCAAATGACATGACGGAACTACTGTAACTTCCGGAATTCCAATTCAACCCTCGGATCAAAAACTCACTATCGGACCGGAAACTTATAAAATTCAAACTTCGGCATTTCAAACCTAAATGAGCTACGGACTTCCAAAATATATTCCGAACACGCTCCCAACCCCGAAATCACCTAACGGAGCTAATGGAATCATCGGATTTCCATTCCGAGGTCGTCTTCACACTGTTCCGACTACGGACCACTTTTCAACACTTAAGCTCTCATTTAGGGACTAAGTGTCCCAAAGCTCTCCGAAACTCAACACCTAACATCCCGGCAAACCAAAATAGCAGAAATGAACTTAGGGGAAGCAGTTAATGGGAGATCGGGGCGTAAATTCTAAAGACGACCGGCCGGGTCGTCACATCTTAGTGGTTCGTGAGTATGTGACACCAGTTCTTGGGTAGAGGTTTATGTTGATTTTTCCGCATTGTTGTTCAGATTCTTAAATTTAAGACTTTCGCTTATTCACCTTATTCCGCTGTTTTCATGATATTACTAATAATTATTATAAGAAGTAATTTAGTTAAGGTTGGCTTGCGTAGCTCTCATTAGTAGGCGCCATCACGACCCCCGAGGGTGGGAAATCCAGGTCGTGACAAGTTGGTATCAGAGCTCCAGGTTACATAGGTCTCACAACTCACGGACAAGCTTAGTAGAGCCTGAGGGATCGGTACGGAGACGTCTGTATTTATCCCCTAGAGGCTACTGAGTTAGGAAAAATTTCACATTTGTTCTTCCTTATCGTGCGGTTTGGTTTCTCAACGCTGATTGAATTTCTACTCTGTTCTTTCGCAGATGGCGAGAAAACGTGCTTCCTCATCTTCTGATCAGCAGTCTGAGCCCCAGACAGCTCCCGCTAGGGGCAGAGGCCGAGGCCGTGCTAGAGGTCGAGGTAGGGGCAGAGCTCAGCCCCGAGCAGCAGCACTAGTGGTAGAGCCTCAGGTTGACTTTGACGAGGAGGTTCCGGCTCCAGCCCCAGCAGTTTCGGTGGGCCCAGCTCAGGTCCCAGAGCAGTTTATTGCTACCCCAATTCTTCAGGACACTCTTTTCCGATTGGTGGGTCTCATCACCGGTTTTAATTAATGTGCTTCCGAGGCCTTGAAAACCTCATTTAGAGTCGCCTCAATTTGCATGCGCAGTCCGGGCGCGTAGCCGGAAAGCTTAAATGTGAAATTCTGTGAAAAATGTTAAATTTTTATATTAAAATGAATAAATTTGACTTCGGTCAACATTTTGGGTAAACGGACCCGGACCCATGATTTGACGATCCCGGAGGGTCCGTATGAAAATATGGGACTTGGGCGTATGCCCGGAATTGAGTTCCGAGGTCTCGAGCCCGAGATATGAATTTTTAAGTGAAATTGTTTTCTGAAAATGTTTAAAGAAAATTGAAATGAAATCTTATTTGAAGGTAATGGTATCGGGCCCGTATTTTGCTTCCGGCGCCCGGTACAAGTCTTATATACGATTTGAATCACTCTTGTAATGTTTGGTTAAAAACGGACGTCGTTTGACGGGATCCGGACCCGAAATGGGAAATTGATGTTTAACAGGAGATTTTGGAAATTTCATTGATTTTGAGGTTTAATTCGATGTTCATGATGTTATTTTGGTGATTTGATTACACGAATATTTTCGTAAGATGTTTTTGAGGTAAGTGTTTGGTCTAACCCTAGCTTGAGGGACTAGGAGTGGAGTCTTATTTGCTAATTGCTTCTTGTTGTGTACGACGTATAGGCATGGTGAT
>NW_017682191.1:0-10338 GCF_001879085.1 Nicotiana attenuata | reverse complement strand
GCATAGCCTGTCTTGGTTCAACCGTAGTTGAACTTTTTGGCGAAGGCGTATAGCCTGTCTTGGTTCAACCGTAGTTGAACTTTTTGGTGAAAGCCTGAGTCCCGGTTCAACCGTAGTTGAACTTTTTTAGTGAAGGCGCACAGCCTGAGTCCCGGTTCAACCGTAGATGAACTTTTTTGGTGAAGGCGCATAGCCTGTCTTGGTTCAACCGTAGTTGAACTTGTTGGCGAAGGCGGATAGCCTGTTTTTGTTCAACCGTAGTTGAACTTTTTTGGTGAAGCCGCATAGCCTGTCTTGGTTCGTGGGTTTTTGGGAGCTGAAGCTCGGTTTTGATTCGAGATCTTGAGCAGCTTAATCGTTATCTTCCCAATCGGGGTATGTAGGCTGTCTCGAAGCGATTCTCGATTCGAGATTCCTCCGAGCTGGTTTCCGGCTGGAGCCCTTATCAGGGATGTGGGAGATCTCTTACGAAGATTCTCCCCAAAAGAGGGGGGCTTCTTCTTCTTGTTTGCACCATCTGATAGATGAGAGACAGAGGAACTGGATCTCGATTCGAGATCTTCGAGTTCCATCGGCCTGATATGCCGCTTTGGCTTGTTTAAGCTGGATTGTACTCCCTTTTCCGGCGTTTCTTTCCTTTTGGTCCATGAAAGAACTACACGATTTTGCTATGAAATCCCCACAGACGGCGCCAAATTGTTTGCTCAAAAGTTATCATGAGCATTATGAGTGCAAAACAATACAAATAAGTTACGGGAAAGTCATAGCAAATCGTAATAATCCATTGGACCAAGCGAAGAACATGAAAATAAGTACTCAAGGTTAGGAGAAGAAATCTTAACAGCTTTTATTGACAATATTGGTTTGGTCTGCCTCTCCATGAAGAGATTCAGAGCCTTACAATGGTGTTTCCTCTTCCCATAAGATGGGTATATTGGTTTGGTCTGCCTCTCCATGAAGAGGTTCAGAGCCTTACAATGGTGTTTCCTCTTCCCATAAGATGGGTATCTTTTTCTCTTCTCTCTCTCTTTTGTGAATAGTGGTGAAGAAGCAGCCCCTTTTCTAGGGCTTCCGCTCTTAGTATTTATAGATGTGAGCTTCGTGAGCTGGCAATAAATGGCCGTGGCCACGCTGAGGTTCCGTCCCCATGGGGGAATGAATGGGCCGTGCCCTCATAGATTAAATCGGACAAGAGTCGAATCCTGTTATGAATAAGTGGCCATACCACTTATTAATTATGGATTAGCTCAAGACGAGATTAACTCCGTTAATTACCGTGAGATCGGATCCTGACCCATACATATCCAACTAATTTGATAAGGACAGCCGTTGCGGCTTCTAAGTGATTTCCTCATTTTGGTTTTCAAAGAAATTAGCAAATTGTCTAATAATTATCTAGGAATTAAGTAGAATTACACAAACATCCCTTTTTAATATTTTAGTTAATATGAAATGATACAATAACAACAAGGGCAGATACATAATTCGAGCTACGGGTTCGATCGAACTTAGTAAATTTTGCTCAAACAGTGTATTTGGTGCTTAGAATTTATTAAATACGTACAAATTAAATTTAAAATCCGATTATTAATACCTGAATTGTGTTTTGAAATCAGAAGTTATAAGATTAAATCATGGTTCCGCCTCTGAATAACAAAGCTTCGGTACACAAATAAGTTAGGGTACGAGTAAATGATAGCAACTTAAATACTTTAAAATGCTTAGTGTACTTAGATCGTTTCCAACAGATTTTGTACTCCCTCCGGTCCAAAATAAGTGATTTTTTGGCCTTTTTCTTGTGGTCCAAATTAAGTGATTTTTCCAGATTTCAAGAATGAATTAATTATTTTTTTCCTACATTGTCCTTGGAGTAAATAGTGTTGGAATATGTGTTAGGAGTGTTTATGTGAGATAGTAAAGGTTAATATGGTCAATTCTATTGCTAATTAATGCTAAAAGGTGAATTTCTTAATTTGTGTGAAAACATCCAAAAAATCACTTATTTTGGACCGGAGGGAGTATCTCTTTTATTTTAGGTTAGTGATTGAAGCTCACTAGAAATAATTAGCTGTACTCGGTATTTAAATAATTTGGTGACGTAAACGTTATTTATATTGATAATAAACAAATTGCTCTGGAATTTTCAAAGTGTAGAAGTCAAAATATTTTTAGAGATTGATTTTTGTTATAAAACAATAAAAGAACAAGAGCAATATTGCAGAGAAAGAGAGAGGAAATTCTTATTGAATTTTTGGGATGATTTACAATGGGGTAAGACCCCTCTATTTATAGGGAGAAAGTGACTTAACCACCAAGTAATAAACCCTAGAATCTCTCTAGATATAGACATTCACCATAAATAAAATTCTATTTGTAACAATTCTCAAATTGTTCTAAAATCCTATATTCAGCTTGACTTGAATATTCAAAAAGCTATTGTGGACCCAAAAGCCGTTCTCAACTTGTTGTAAAGTGGCCCTTCGTGCAACAATTTGATCTTCTCATTGATGAAAGGATACCCCAAAAAAAGGGATAGGTTGGGAATAAATATTTAGGGAGAATAGTGACGGATTCAAAATTTAGAAGTAATGGGTGCTCGTCGAAAAAACTCCAAAAGAAAATGAAAAAGAAACTTAGTTGTGGGTGCTCGCTTAATACTTATTTAAATTTTTTCATAATTGCCATAGTAAATTTACTAAATTTGGTTAAGGGCAATGGGTGCTAGAGCATCCATAACGGCCCATGTAGACCCGCCACTGAGGGAAAGTGACGCTATATAGTCGCTTTTAAAATAATAATCGAAAAATAGAGTATATTTTTTATATGTATATACATTTTTTTATGTTATATATAAAAATTATACAAATTTTATATATTTTTTTGGCTACCAAATGCAAATAGTTTCTGACGCGAACTAAAAGTGAAAAAAGCTCAAATATTTAACCGCACCTAATATTTATATAAGCAAATGAAAACATGACACTTATGTAAAAAAATGCACGGGGTGCCCTATTTGGTCGCCTCCATTTAACCTATACCCATTTTTTTAAAAGTTTTAACTTGTACCAACTTTTTAAACAACTTCAGCCCCCTTTCTCCTCCTCCTTCTCCTCCTTCGTTTTCTTCTTCTTCTTCTTCTTCTTCTTCTTCTTCTTCTTCTTCTTCTTCTTCTTCTTCTTCTTCTTCTTCTTCTTCTTCTTTCTTCTGCTGCTGTTGGTGCTGCTATGAAACTTCAGTTCATGGGATGATTGCCATAAGTATGTTTATCAGATTATTTAAAAATAAATTATAAATAATTACGTAAGTTAGTAGACAATAATTTATGAATATTTCCACGTACGGGAAGTTTAAGGTCACACTTAATGATTCTTTCATGATAATTCTGTTCTTTTCACGTTTATTTGTTTCCAAATTTTTATGATTTAGATACTGTTGGCAATCTGATTATTTTATAGTAGTCTGATTATAACAAAACTAATGAATTCAGAACAAAAAAACTTCAGCTTATTTAGTGCTGAACTTTTTACAAATGAACTAAATAACTTCAGCATCTTCTGAAGTGTTTGAACAAGCTTTATGACAAAACTAATGAATCCAAGACAAAAAAACTTCAGCTTATTTAGTGCTGAAGTTTTTACAAATGAACTAAATAACTTCAGCATCTTCTGCTGAAGTTTTTGAAAAAGCTTATCCAGAACAAAAAAACTTCAGCTTATTTAGTGCTGAAGTTTTTATAAATGAACTAAATAACTTTAGCATCTTCTGCTGAAGTTTTTGAAAAAGCTTAATGACAAAGTTAATGAATCCAGGACAAAAAAACTTCACCTTATTTAGTGCAATTACAAACAAAAACTTCAGCAAATAGAGAACAAAACTTCAGCTACTATGCTTAAGTTCAGCAATTACAAACAAAAACTTCAGCACATAGAGAACAAAACTTCAGCTACTATGCTTAAGTTCAGCAATTACAAACAAAAAACTTCAGCACACTTGGTTCAACACACTTGCTACTTCAGGCCCGTCACTAGAATGCTGAAATTTTGCGTGATTGCCTTTGCTACTTCAGCCCCGTATGCTGAAGTTACGCGAAAAAGTGGGTAAGCTTGCAATTTATTTTGCAAAGCGGGCACAAGTTAAAACGTGACCTAAAAAGCGGATATAGATGCAAATGCCCCGACACTTATTCGTGGAAAAAGTGTTATGTCTGCTCCCAAATATATATATATATATATATATATATATATATATATATATATATATATATATATATATATATATATATATGTGTGTGTGTGTGTGTGTGTTTGTTTTTAATTGCAAACCTAATTAGTCTTAATTTACTTGCAAAACTATCTAGACTTCGAGTTTTGAGAAAGAAAAACTTAATTGCTGAACGGCGCTTTACTTTCTAGTGAGTCAATCCCGCGCAAACTCGATTTTATCGAGCAAGTGAACTTCGGATACCAACTATATTAAACAAAAAAGTTCGCCTTCGTTTATAATTCATGTAATAAGATAATCATTCTGAAAGCACAATTCACTCTATTTTTTCTTAAATCTAATAAAATTAGAAGATCTTTTTACGAAGAAATTCAGATTTTATAGAAAAGACAAAATGATTATTCTTGCACATTTATTGGCTCTTAGATAAATATTGCGCGTTTAAAATATTTTTAGTAATTTCCATATGCCAAATAGTTAACACGTAGATATTTATAACACTTGTGAACAATACATGGATAAAGACCTTTCAACGTGTTAAGATGCCGGTTTTGACTACTCATTTTCTTTTCTCTTTTCCTTTTTTTCTTCTTTTATTAAATATACGATTAAACCCTTGCCATAACCCCTATATAAAACCTCCATTCAAACTCCAAAATCTTGCATTATTTTTCACTACAACAAAAGCAAAACATTGTAAAGTTAGTTACCATATTATCATGTCATCCTATTCAACCACCACCACTACGGCTGACGACGGCAGAAGGATGGCGATCACCGCCGTCCATTCCGACATCATACAAACCCTAATCTTAACCAAACTCGACGGCCCAACTCTTATTTCCACCAGTTCCGCTTCTTCACAACTTAAAAATCTCTGTTCCGATGATATTCTCTGGCAAAAAATTTGCAACTCTTATTGGCCATCTACCTCTAATCCTCTAGTCCAAAACGCCATCTCCACCTTCCCTTCCGGTCACCGGTCACTCTTCTCCGACTCCTTTCCCGCCATCCTCCACCATAATACTACTACTAATATATGTCGTACCGAATACCGAAATTTCTCAACACCGGAGTTGATATCAGCTGTTGATATTCACTTTGAAGAAAATATATTATACTCAAAAGTAGTGAAAACTGAGACAAAAAGCGGGTGGTTCATGGCTTCGCCTTTTAGAGTTGACCTTTTGGGTCATAAAGAGACGGTAACGACGCCGGTGAAATTCGAAGGCGATGACGGAATATGCAAATCACGTTTAAAGGAGAATATGAAATTGAGTTGGATTTTAATTGATCCAAAGAAAAATCGAGCTGTGAATATGTCGAGTTTGAAGCCGGTATCCGTCCGGCGACATTGGTTAACAGGAGAATTGAATGTCCGGTATTCGACGGTGATGGCTTCTGGCGCCGACGCCGGCGACGGAGGAGGGTTGGTGCAGTGTGGAATAGTAGTCACGTGCGAAGGGAAGGAAGGAGGTGAATTGCACGTGAGGGAAGTGAGCATGCAAGTGGAGGACATAGATGGGAAAGTTTTATGTGGGAAGGACAGTTTGGTAATTTTACAAGAGGCTATGGAAGGAAGAAGGAAGAAGGGAAAAGAAGGAGAAGAAAAAGAAAGGTATGATAAATTCTTGGAATTAAGGAAATTATGGAGGGAAAGAAAGCAAAGGAGAGAAAAAAGGTCAGATATGATGTGTATAGTTAGTGGGATTACAATTTTTATTTCTTTTTGGACTTTGATTGTGTTAGGTTCAAGAAGCTAGTAATGGTAATTATTTTAGTTAGAAATAGGAAAAAAAATGAGAATTTAAAGTTAGGCGAAATGGCCTCCTGGCCTGGCCACTTAAATTTACATGGCTTTTGAAAGCCGATACACCAACTTACAAGTTTCCCATTTGAACACTCAAACTAGTGATACCCTTGACTAATAAACACGTTGGACCCTTGACCATCCGCGCGTGTATCACACTTCTGCTAACGTGTCCACCCAGTCAGATAACGTGTCCGCCTAGTCAGCACTGAGCCAATCAAAACATTACACGTCAGACACCCAACCCTTTTACCATTCTCGTTTGCCTTTCTCTCTCTATTAGTGGAAATCCAAAATCAAGACTCCATTTTTACTCTGCAGTTGAGCTTTGTAGTGCTCATTCATAAAAACCCAAATCAAGAATCCATTTTTAACTCTGCAGTTGAGCATTTTAGAGCTCATTCATCAATAAAAATGCCAACTTTAGTGAAAATTAAAAACCTCTTTTGGCTGTAGAGTTGAACAAGAATAATTAAGTGGAAATGTTGTCAATTTCAATGGGAATCAAGAACCCATTTTTGTACTTAAGGTACAATTCATGTCATAAAATGTTCTTTTTAATCTTGTCAATATTTTTCAAAATTCTTCAAAAGGCAGCACTTCATCTCCCAAAAACATCACCCAAAATTAGTCAAAAATAACTCGAGAATTGTCCCAAAATCACTGAAAAACGCAGCAATAATCAACCTTTTTTTCCACTCAAAAACAGTCCAAATATCAACACTCTAAACCCAGCAAAACCAACATTAAACTACCACAAATTTCTGCTCAAATCTCACGCTCAAAAAGGAAAAACGGCTTATCTCCTGCACACTTACACCATACAGATTCAAAATAAACCTTGCAGCCAGTTTCCTTTCCCCACGTTCTGACTGAAAAGCAACAAGCAACAACCATTTTTCTTAAATGAAAAAACACACACACATATGCAGAAGGAGCTTAAGAGATGAAAACGAAGAAAAAGAAATTGAAGTGAGGAAAGGGTTCTCACCCTCCAAAAAGTCGTGAGACTCACGCACATAGATGACCAGGATCAACTGACGTCATATGGGACGGGTCAACGGTCAAACGTGTTTATTAATTATGGGTTTCACTAGTTCGAGTGTTCAAATGGGAAAGTCGTAAGATGGTATATCGGCTTTCAAAAGCCATGTGAGTTTAAGTGGCCAGGAGGCCATTTCGCCTTAAAGTTATTATATTAGTTTTTTCTCAATAAAGAGCGAAAATTACAATCTTATTGTCACATTTTTTTCTCTTTATTCATTGATACATAATGAAACATTGCATGAAAATCTTCTATTAAGGCATAATTAATTCAATATTGTTATTAATCCATAGTCAATAACCAGATAGAGATGTTATTTTTCATATATCGTAACTCATTGCACCTAGCATATTCTGTGTTTGAACTCTGACTATTTATGATTTTTATATCATTTCATTGACGACTAAATTACATGTTTTTTTGTTCATCGAAACTTTGCATTTTATTCATAATGTGAGCAAAGGAAAGAAATCCGGAGATTAGGTTACAAATAATTGGGAACTGGGGCGGAGAAGAGTAGAATCTACGGATTTAGTTGAACCAGTAGCTTTGGTCCAAACCATATATTTGTCTATCTAGAACTCAATATAATAACTTAAAAGATTTAAATCTCAAACCCATAAGTTTCAAATTCTAATACCGTCTCTGATTTGGAATATCACAATCCCTAGAAACCTCATTAACTATATATAGTCATAGAAAAGCTTGTTGTAGATGGTAATTAGATCACACCCTTGTGCTAATGTTTCGAAAAAGTGATTTTTCAATCATTAAATTGTGATTAGGGGCCAAGCCTAATTCTCTTTAGCATGATAAATAAGTGCAAGGATATAACACAATGATGCATCAATTCGTGATTAAGCTATTCAACAATTAATTATAGTGTGATACTTAAGCCTTCCTATTTGGTGAGCCTGGTTGGCACCATATAACCCAATCAAAAGTCCTTTTGAAAAAGACAATATGTTACCTAACGTTATTTGACTTCTTTATATATTTGATGGCTTATTTAGATTTGGTAAGTGCCTTGATATTTTGTTTTGATAATTTGAGTATAAATATGACTCTGATTGTTTAATTTTTAAATATTGATCACTTTTATTTGAAAATTTTGAGTTTAACTTGGATATTGATAATTAATCTGATGTGATAAACATAATAGGAAAATAATTTTATTGTCAATCTTAAACCAACAAAACAAAACTATGCAAACAAAACAGGCCCCAAATATTAGTCTATATATTTGTCACGTCTTTCCATTTCTCAAAGTTTTAACATCATCATTAATCATAAAAGTAATATCCAATGAGATTTAAACTCTAGCCATAACTTAAGAGGCCAGTTTCTCCAATTGTCAGTAGCGAAATTAAGAATTCTGACAAGGATATTAAAAAAATAAAATAAAAGAAGGTTACACTTAAGGTTTGAATCTATATTTTTTTATATGTTAAGGGAATTAAAAGTTTTATATATGTATAAATATTTTTGCTTAATCCTAATAAGGAGAAATAACTTTGGGTATTCAATTGAATCCCCTTAGTTCATTGCATGTGCTTAATTGCTGCCTCTCAGATTAGTTTTTTATTTTATTTTTATTCTCAAAACAGGGTACTTGTACCTTTATTTTTCAGAAATAAAAATGGATTTCTTGAGGGATTAGTGGTGAAGAAATAAGAGGCGGGGAAAGAGAAGAATATTACTAACATGCTACAACAAAATTGAGGTTGTTTTTGCTTAATTCCGTGAGAAAATTATATAGTATAATTGCTTCTAAAAATAATAATCGATAAAATATATATTTAATAAATATTAATGTATAATATATATTTTTTATATTTTAGCTAGCAAATGTAGTTATTTTTAGCTGACTGATCAAATACTTAACTTGCCCAAATTCCTTCCATAAAGGATTGAGATGTCCACCAAACTTTTTCTTTTCCCAAAAGTTTTGTAGCACAACTTTAGCCATTTGGTAAGGCAGAAATATTAGAAAGCTGTTCTTAATAGCCTAATTACCTAAATAGTAAATACTAATAGATGGGAACAGAACGATATATCTAACCTATGGTTCAATTTAATTAACTAGAGCTCTAGCAGCATAGGACCTCTCTATGGCAAAAGATGATGCCTATTTATAGTCCACAATTTTTTCTTTTGGATTTACGGTTTATTTTTTGAAATTTTTACATTCCTATGCCACATAGGAAACCTATTACCCTCAATGTTTAAGGTTTAACTTAATTATACTTAGTATACCAAATTACCAATTCTATACCATAATTAATTAAGGGTATAATTAATTGTACGTTTTTTACTCCTTAATTAAAGGAATCTCTATAGATAAGTATCCCCACTCATCCCACGTTTCTCTCTCTCCCAAAAATTTATTTCTGTTATACTATTGGACTACGAGTTTAAGATAAATTAATTTTACTGTAGGTAATAGTAGAAAATATATTAAGATATTAATACTAAAAAAGATAAATTCAAAAGAAAAGGTGCAGTAGATGTTAATGCTTGAAAATCTTCAAAATGAAAAGCGTCATTTAAATTGAACTGCTTACTTAGTAATTTCCAGATTCAAATATTGAGCAAAAAGTGAGCCATAAGCTGCCCAAAAATTGTAGACGTAGATGAATCCATAAAATCGACATCAGCTTTCTTAAAAACTAATCTGATATACATACAATAAATATAGTACAAGCTTATTACAATGCGCAGACGCACTTAGAGATCATCTTAGCAATTCATGCATAATAGGAAATAGAAAAATTTATTTTTGAATGGTCTCTCTCTATATATATATATATGAAATTTTTACATTCCTATGTCACTTAGAGAATGTCGACGAACTGAGCTTTTGCAATGGTGGAAGAATCTAAAAACTGGGTACATTGAATTTTAATATCCCAATTCCCATTCAATTGTAGCTTAATTGGTATTTTCGACATAATTGCATTTTTTGCAGAAGATTTTGTAGAAATTTTAGTCGTTTTGGATTTGTGAAAACAGAAAAAAATGCATCTACAATCAGAATACAAATAATCTACAATTCATCTACAAAATATCTACAAACTGGGTATATTGAATTTTAATATCCCAATTCCCATTCGATTGTAGTTTAATTGGGATTTTCGACATAATTGCGTTTTTTGCAGAAGATTTGTAGAAGTTTTAGTCGTTTTTGATTTGTGAAAACAGAAAACAAAGCATCTACAATCAGAATACAATAATCTACAATTTATCTACAAAATATCTACAA
>NW_017682190.1:0-10340 GCF_001879085.1 Nicotiana attenuata | reverse complement strand
CGTGATGCTAACATTGTTGGAGCAGCGTGGGTACTTCACGGGTGCTCCCACTCAGAATGCTTACAAACATCTCAAGGGGTTCGTGGATACCTGTTGGGGGAGCAAGCAAACCAATGTGTCAGAGGATGCACTTCGATTGAGGCTTTTCCCTTTCTCACTTAGGGGGAATGCATTGGATTGGCTTGAGCGACTTCCCAACCATTCCATCACAACTTGGGATGAGTTGGCGAATAAGTTCATTGCCAAATTTTTCTCACCAGGGCACATGGCAGCACTACGTGATGAGATCTTAGCCTTCAAGCAGGAGCCCACCGAACCATTGCATGAGATTTGGGAGAGGTATAGAACTATGGTGGAGGAATGCCCCAACAATGATATGACAGAGGCAATGATACAACAAACCTTCTATCGGGGCATCAATACAACGAATCAATGCATAGTGAACCAATTGGCTGGGGGTAATTTCATGAAGCTGCCTTATGATGAAGCTTGTGTTATTCTTGATGAAATGGCTGACACATCCTCCGCTTGGCAAAGTAGAGCCAATGTGCCTCAAGGTGACCCCACAGTCACTCATTTGCACAAAGAACTACATGATCATGGACAGGCTATAGCAGAACTTACAACAACAATGAACCAATTAGCAAAGGCACAGTTGCAACAAGTTCAGAATCCTCGCCAAGTGAATGCTATGGAGGGTGTTAACATGCTTGTGAACAATAGAAGACAGAGAGGTCAACAGAACCAAGGGAATTCGGATCAATTTGACAATGATTGTGGTGGATTCCAAGATGATTGTTATGATGGGCAGAATGGAGAGGTACAATATGTGAATAATTACCAAGGCCAAAGAGGCCATTCTTCTAACCAACAACAATAGTGGAGATCCCAGGGCAATTGGAGTAACCAACAACAAGGCAATAATAATTAGAATAATCAACAACAAGGGAACAACAACTGGGAAAATCAAAATAACAATCGGAACAATCAGGGAAACTGGGGCAACAACAATAATTGGGGTGGAAACAACAACAACCAGGGTGGATGGAACAATAACCAAGGAAATCAGGGGCAAGGCTTTCAAAGGCCCCCAATGTACCAACAACCGAGTAACCCACCGCCTTTTCCATCCCAGGGACCTAGTTCTTCCAACAATGAAATGGGGAGAATTGAAATGATGTTTGAACAGATGATGAAAAGAATGCTGACTCCGATGCGCAATTGGCTTCTCACAACACTTCAATTAGAAATTTGGAGGTTTAGCTAGGCCAAATCTCACAGTCCTTGAACACTCGCCCTAAGGGGGCTCTACCGAGTGATACGGTAGTTAACCCAAAGGGTGGCAATAATCATGTTATGGCGGTAACTACTAGGAGTGGACGAGGCGGTGATGTGAATGCCTCCAAACAAAAGCAAGTTTTGGGTGATGAAGTTGAGTTGCAAGAAGATGAAGTTCCTTTGGTAGTTGAAAATGCGGTTGATGAAATGCGAATGAAGAAGTGAGGATTGATATTCAAGATGCTGAGGTGGAAACACAAAATGACGTGAACCCGTCTAGGGAACACGTAATTGACATGCCGGAGCCGGTTGTGCCAAAAGCCAAGGCACCCTTGCCTAGGCCACCTCCCCCTTATCCTCAGAGGCTAGCCAAGCAAAAAAATGAGAATCAGTTCAAAAGTTCATTGACATGATGAAGAGCTTATCCATTAATAGACCTTTGGTGGAGGCTTTGGAGCAAATGCCTGGCTATGCTAAATTCATGAAAGATTTGGTGACAAAGAAAAGATCCATGGACTGTGAAACTATCAAGATGACCCACCAAGTTTTTGCTATAGTACATTCAATGGCTCCGAAGTTGGAGGATCCCGGTGCTTTCACTATCCCTTGCACTATTGGAAGTGCAGACTTTGCTAAAGCTTTATGTGATTTAGGGGCTAGTATCAATTTGACGCCCTACTCAGTTTTCAAGACTTTGGGGGATTGAACAGCTGAGGCCGACGTCCATGAGGTTGCAAATGGCAGATAGATCGATGAAGAGGCCTTTGGGTATTATAGATGATGTGCTTGTCCGGGTGGACAAATTTATCTTGCCAGCTGATTTTGTGATCTTGGATTGTGAGGTAGATTATGAGGTTCCGATCATATTGGGGAGACCTTTCCTTGCTACGGGGAAGGCTCTAGTAGATATGGAAGCAGGGGAACTCACTTTCAGGGTGGGTGACGAAAAGGTGGTTTTTCATGTGTGCAAGTCAATGAAGCAGCCCAATTGTACCGAAGTGTGCTCATTTGTGGATCTTTTCACGGTTGTGATAATTGATGATACTAGTGCAATGATCAATGTGGAGGACCCTTTGGAGGCCGTATTGTTGAATCTTGATGTCAATGATGATGAGGGCTGAGTGGAGTGCGTGAATGCTTTACATGGAATGGGCTCTTATTATTATGAGCCTAGGAAACTCTCTTTGGATCTTGAAAATAGAAAGACTCCTCCAACAAAGCCGTCAATTGAGGAGCCTCCGGTGTTGGAGTTGAAGCCTTTGCCTCCACACCTCAGGTATGAATTCTTAGGCCCTGGTTCTACTTTGCCAGTTATTCTTTCCTCTTGTCTTACTAACATGCAGGTAGATGCCACATTGGCGGACCGCATTCTGTATGCACAAGATTATTCTTGAAGATGATGCAAAACCCTCCCTGGAATATCAAAGGAGGTTGAACGAGGCAATGCAAGAAGTTGTGAAAAAGGAGGTAATCAAGTGGTTAGATGCCGGGGTTGTGTACCCTATCTCTGACAGCTCGTGGACTTTGCCGGTGTAGTGTGTGCCAAAGAAGGGGGTATGACCGTGGTGACCAATGCTAATAATGAACTAATTCAAACCCGGACAGTGACCGAATGGAGGGTGTGCATGGACTACCGCAAGCTGAACAAGGTGACTCGCAAGGATCACTTCCCATTGCCTTTCCTTCACCAGATGCTTGATCGTCTTGCTGGGCGTGCCTTCTATTGTTTCTTGGATGGATATTCGAGGTACAACCAAATTTTGATTGCTTCGGAGGATCAGGAGAAGACAACCTTTACTTGTCCATTTGGCATCTTTGCCTTTTCTCGGATGCCTTTTGGGCTGTGCAATGCACCGGCGATATTCCAACAGTGTATGATGGTCATTTTCACCGATATGGTGGAAGATATTTTGGAGGTGTTCATGGACGACTTTAGTGTTGTAGGTGATTCATTTGATGAATGTCTGAAAAATTTGGATAGAGTGTTGGCCCAGTGTGAAGACATCAATCTTGTGCTAAATTGGGAAAAATGCCACTTCATGGTTGAGGAGGGCATAGTGTTGGGTCATAAAATTTCAAAGCATGGTATAGAGGTTGACAAAGCCAAAATTGAGGTAATTTCAAGGCTTCCTCCCCCCACTTCTGTCAAGGTGGTTAGAAGTTTTCTTGGGCACGCGGGGTTCTACCGGAGATTTATCAAGGACTTTTCGAAGGTAGTGAATCCTTTGTGAAAGCTGCTAGAAAAGGATGCCAAGTTCGTGTTTGATGAGGGATGTATGCAAGCCTTTGAACTTCTCAAGCATAAGTTGACCACCACCCCGATCATTACCGTACCCAATTGGAGCTTGCCTTTCGAGCTCATGTGCGACGTGAGTGATGTTGCGGTTAGGGCAGTTTTGGGTCAAAAAGTGAACAAAATGTTTCATCCGGCATACTACGCGAGCAAGACAACGAATGAGTCTCAAAGGAACTACACGGTAACTGAGAAAGAGTTGTTGGCTATTATGTTCGCAATGGAAAAATTTCGGCCATATCTTATGGGAGCCAAGGTCATAGTGCACACCGATCATGCAGCTCTTAGGTACTTGATGACAAAGAAAGACTCCAAAGCTATACTGATGCGATGGGTCTTGTTACTTCAAGAGTTTGATTTGGAAATTGTGGACCGGAAAGGTAGTGAAAACCAAGTGGCGGATCACTTGTCCCGCTTGGAGGAGGAAGGAAGGCCGTGTGATGGCCTAGAGATCAATGATGCATTTCCCGATGAGCAGCTACTTTCTGTGTCAATGAGTGATATGCCATGGTTTGCGGATGTTGCTAATTACCTTGTGACTGGCATCCCGTGTGAGCTCTCTTCTAACCAAAGGAGGAAGCTCAAATGGGATAGTTTGGATTTTTATTGGGATGAGCCGTACTTATTCAAGATTTGCACCGACGGAGAGATCCGGAGGTGTGTACCTGAGGAGGAGCAGTTGAGTATCTTAGAGGCTTGTCATTCCTCTCCCTATGGTGGCCATCATGGAGGGGCGAGGACAACTTCGAAAGTTCTGAGTTGTGGGTTTTATTGGCCAACTTTGTATAAAGATGCAAGTGATCTTGTGAAGAGGTGTGACCAATGTCAAAGAGCGGGGGGTATTTCGAAGAAAGATGAGATGCCTCTCAACATTATTCTAGAAGTGGATATTTTTTATGTGTGGGGTATTGATTTCATGGGCCCATTTGTAAGCTCGTGCGGGAACACCTACATTCTAGTGGCGGTTGACTAAGTCTCAAAATGGGTCGAGGCCATGGCTTTGCCCAACAATGAAGCTAGGAGTGAGGTTGCATTTCTAAAAAAGAGCATTTTTACAAGGTTTGGCACTCCTCGTGCACTCATAAGTGATGGAGGGTGGCATTTTTGCAATAGAGCTTTTGACACCTTGCTTGCTAAGTATGGTGTCAACCACAAAATGTCTACTCCTTATCATCCTCTGGCGAGTGGCCAAGTTGAAGTCTCTAACAGGGAAATCAAGAGCATTTTGTCTAAAACGGTCAATGCAAATAGGACCGATTGGTCTAAGAAGTTGGATGATGCTCTATGGGCTTACCGAACTGCTTACAAGACCCCGATTGTGTCTCTGTACCGGTTGGTGTTTGGGAAAGCTTGCCATTTACCGGTTGAGTTAGAGCACAAGGCCATGTGGGCTTTGAAGAAATTGAACCTTGAATGGGATGTGGCAGCAAATCTCCGTGTTGAGCAACTCAATGAACTTGATGAATTCCGATTCCATACCTAATCCAGTTCTTCCTTGTACAAGGACAAGATAAAGTAACTTCATGATAAATATACTTGTGGCAAGGAGTTTAAAGTAGGTAATCTGGTTCTCTTGTTCAACTCTCGGTTACGTTTGTTTTCGGGAAAGCTTAAGTCAAAATGGAGTGGACCTTTTGGGTGGTGTTTGTGACTCCGTTTGGTGCCCTTGATTTGAAGAACAAAAATAGGGAGATTTTCAGAGTTAATGGGCACAGGGTCAAGCACTACTTGGGAAAAATTGATGATAGCCATGTGGTGGCACTTCTTCATCTCAAATGATTGGATGGTAACATGCGTTGTGCCGCGACGTTAAATCAGGCGCTTCTTGGGAGGAAACCCATGTGTTTTTCTTTTCATCTTTCTTTGATTTTTCTTCTAGTATAGGACTTATTTTTGGACTGACTGGTTGTGAGATGCTACGGGATTGTGTTAATGCAGTGCAGGGCAAACTGGAAAAATTGACAAGTCTCTGAAGTTTCAATGCGGACCGCACTACATTTTGTGCGGCCGTAAAGAACGTAGTGCGGGGGCACAAAAACAAGTGCGAACCGCACTAAGGATGGATGAAAAAACAGCTCTCTGAAGTTTGCCACCGCGGCCACATTCAATTTTGTGCGGTCCGCGGTGGATCATTGCGGACGCATTCAATTTTGTGCGGACCGCAATGGTTGCCTTCAAACTTTTATAAGTCTGTGTGGTGCGGACCGCAGTGCCATTTTGTGCGATCGCATTGGGTAGGTAGGCTGGGCCCCATGACTTTTTCTATAAATAGTACCTAAGGCCCACTGTTTGAACTTTTCGATCCTCTTGCTCTCAAAGCCCTAAAAATCACTGTTCATCTTCCTTCTTGCTCGTAATTAACTGCTATGATTCGTCTATCTTCAGTACTTCTCACATCTGGTAACTTTAACTTCTTCTTAATTGTTTAATTTTGTTATTTTCTTCTAATTTTTGTTTTTCTTGTGTCTTCTTCTTGCCTTTCCCGTATTTCTTTCGATTTGGTAATTTAGGTTAGTTAATTTCTTGATTAAATTAGGATTAGGTAGTTAAAACACTGAGCAAACACTTAGGGACTCTTTAATTAGTGAAAAATTGGACTAAAAGCGATTAAACAAGGAACCCTAAGTCAGTGCTGCTAATGGGTACTCAGTGCGGACCGCGGTGGAAATTGTGCGGTCCGCAGTGCCCATGTGTGGTCCGCACTGGTATTTTGTGCGGACCGCATTGCTAAAAGTTTCGAAACCTGTTCCTTGAGGACCGCGGCCGCATTTTATTTTGTGCGGTCCGCGGTGCCTTAGTGCGGACCGCATTGTCATTTTGTGCGGTCCGCGGTGCATTTATCCAGAGAGTGGGTAGTCTTAACCCCACCTCTGTACGGACCGCAATGGATTTTGTGCGGTCCGCATTGGCATGTGTGCGGCCGCACTGCATTTTGTGCGGTCCGCACTCTGCAACAAATGAACTGTCTGCAACACATTTCTTTCACTCCAACTTTGAATTTTATTGTATATACTGAGACTAACAAAGCATGACTGAACTTGTTTGCAGACAATGGTAAAATCAAGAGGCCAGGGTGCTAAACAACCAGGCAGAGGAGAGTCCTCCCGGGGGAGGGTATGTGGAAAGATAAAACTGATACCCCAAGTTCGGGAAGCAATAAAAGCAACAAGGAAGGCGATCCGGGCCGCTGATAGAGCTGCTTCCCACTCATCGGGAAGTGAGTATCAGCCTTCCAGGGAGTTGTCTGATTCTGACTCTGTCCCGGAGTTTATGGATGACTTCCCGGACAGGTTCAAGCTGACAGATGAGCCCACTCCTTAAGCATCCCCCACTGCTCAGGCTTCCGTGCATGTATCTTCTGGGTCGTCTAAGGGCTCAGCTGAAGGTAGTAAGGATGACTACTCCACCTCTCCCACAACTTCATTATCCGGAGAGGGTGCAGTAGGAGAAGAAGGGGCAGATGTAGAAGGGGGTGAGCCTCAGGTGGGAGGAGTAGCGAGAACTAGAAACCTGGAGGTGTGGCATGATCGTTTTGTGAGTGAGGTGGCTTACCATAAGTTTAGAGAATGGTGGCCTGTGAGGAAATTGATCCCAGAGCGTAGTTTTGTGGATAGAGACCTCTTGTCTCACAACCCCAATGTGAGGAGACAGTTTAGAGAGAGAGTGGGCTGGGAGTACTTCATAAGCAACTGTGTGGATGCAAACGAACACCTGGTCAAGGAATTCTACACCAATGCTGCCCACATCAAGAAGGGCACCAAAGTGACCAAGGTGCGGAACTTAAAAGTGCTATTTGATGGCAAAGCAATCAATGACTATTTGGGCTTCAATGATGAGGATGAATCACTTTATCTGGAGAAGATGGCATTGGGTGAGGAGGCCCGTCCCTGGTTGGCACAGTACTTGGCAATCCTAGGTACCACCCCCGATTGGTTGAATGCGGGACTGAAGATCTTAAGAAGGAGTTTGAATTTCGAGGCTAAAGGGTGGGAGACTTTCGTGTGCAGCAGACTAGACCCCACTACCCATGACAACTCCCTCCCTCTTCACCGGCCTATATTGGTAGCATCTATTATGGCGGGGTACCCGATTAACGTCGGGAATGTGATGTCTCGGGTTATTACTCAGGTAGTGAGTGAAGGTGACAGAAACTACCCTTTCCCCAATTTCTTGACCATGTACCTGAAGGACTTAAATGTGGAGAAGCGGAGATTTGATATCAAAGTGAAAGCAAAGGCACCGTTCTCCTGGCATAGCATGCAGGGTGATAAAAATCCTAAAGGCAAGTCCCACAAGGGAAAAGCCACTACTTCGACTGGCCAGTCTGAAGAGCCAGTAGTGGTAGTGGCTCCTACTCAGCCTCCTTCTACCTCAGCAGACATGCCTCCAAGTCCATCCAGTTCTACAGTCACAGACATTCCTTCCACTTCTGCCTACCCATTGACTGCCCACCGTCTGAGTCAAGCCCTCCTCAGCATCAACAACTGGATGCAGACAGCTTCCTCTAAGTTGTCTATACTTACTACCACGATGGCATCCCAGTCAGCACCTCCTCCTCCACAGGTCCCACAGTTTATTGAGGACGCCCTCAAGGAGATTCTGGAAAACCAGAAGAAGATCCTTGATACTCAGTAAGTGCTTATGGAAGCTGTGGATTCTCATGGGAAAGCTCTCAAGAAGCTTGCTAGGGAGGCCAAGAAGATGAGGAAGACACGGGCTTCCAAGGAGTCCGTGAAGGAGTTACAGGTTGAGGTTGACAGGTTGAAGGCAGATCACCTGCCTTCACCTGCCTTTGGATTTATTGCTACATGACCCGTTGCCAGCAGCCCATCCCCAGCCAGTGCAGTCAGAGAGGCCTCCCAAGAGGCGGAGGGTGATTCCCCGTGCAGATGACGCAGTCATACAATTGGAGGACCCACCGGAGGCTTCCTCCAGTCAGCCACAGGATGCAGCCCAGGAGCCTGTCCAGGTCCAGGCCCAGGTCCCAACAGCAGAGCCACAGGACACAGGGAGCCAGTCTCAGGTTCCCGAGCATATTGAGGACCCAGGGACCACTCAGGATCCCATGTAGACATACGGCCCATAGGGAGTTTCTGTATCCTCTTTTCTTTATTTTTGGTACTTATTTTGCTTAGTTGGCATTGAGGACAATGCCAGCTTTCATTTGAGGGGGTAGGCTGATCACGCTCAACTGAGTCTCACAAAAGACTATGCGGGCGTTGCAAATATAATCTGAGTATTATTGCCCAGAGTCGAACCACAGGGAACTAACCTATCAATCACTACTGTCAGATTTACTAAATTCACACAATCTGTTTTCCCAAACTTTTTGATTCACAATGGTTGATTTTCTAACAACTAAAGACTGAAAGTAATTAACAACGGAAAATTAACTAAACTTGATGTGTAAATAGTAGAAATAAAGTCTAAGGCAATGGTTTCCCCTGCTGGTAATTTCCTTGGTTGTATATGTCTTATAACAACGATTTAGTTGTCTCTAACAATCATGAACGCTCAAGCTATCATAATTCTTTCTCAAGTAATTATGATAATCTACTAGACTCACTCTCTCAAGCTACGCTAGCTAATTTCACAATACAATTCACTTAGATTGCACTCGGGGTTTCGTTATCTCTAATCCAACCCCTAAACCCTCGGTTATGACTCTCGTCTATACTCCGGAAGTGATGTTGTTCATATAATCACCTAAATATGCACTCTCTCTCAAGTAGATACATACTAAATAGGAACGGATAATTGAGGGCCCTTTCAACTAATCCACAATTAAAACATAGATGAACAATTAGAGATTAACAACCAAATTCAATTATATTAATAAAACAACCAAGTCATCGCCAACGGGTTCCACCAAAGCCTTAGATTAAGGTTTTTAGCTACTCATGACAATGGGGAAATAAACTACTAAAAGATTCATAATCATAAATTGCAAGAAAAATAAAGAAGAATAAGAGTAATGATGTTTTGGGTGATCTCTCACACTTGTTTTCCTTGCCAAAGTACTCTCTAAAATATTACATGCCTCCCTAGGGCGAGTTCTATTGTTTAAATAGGGTTTTTGGGCTAAGAATTCCGTGTTTTGCACTTCAGTCCCTCAATTTTACGCCTCCTGCCGCGGTCCTACCGCGGTTATGCTGGGACCGCGGCCAAATGACCTCTCTGAATCTGCAATAGCTTCTCGCCGCGGTCCTACCGCGGTTACGCTGGGACCGCGGCCAAATGACCTCTCTGAATCTGCAATAGCTTCTCGTCGCGGTCCGACCGCGGTTACGCTGAGATCGCGGCAGTTCATCTCTAGTTCTGGTTTGTGCATTTCACATGGTGCACTTGGCGGATATTATGCGATTGGCCTCTTTTTCCTCCATAATTGATCCCAAAAAGTACTCATAGCCTTCTTTTATTGTATGTAACCTGCAAAACATGAAAAGCACTAATAAGAGCATTTTGTTATCACTTCTACCATAAAAACTCTACAAGAAAGTGGTTCTTTTAGGGCTTAATCATAGTTCAATTCACCTATTATCAACACCCCACACTTAAATCTTTGCTCGTCCTCAAGCAAGTTGAACCACACTTCTAGGCCTAATCGTTCGATGCATTACCCAGTTTTATGTCACACCCGCCATTATGAAAGAACAACCTAAGCAGTGCAACAGCCACACCTCAGATGAAGACTCTAATGCCATGCCACACACGTGCTTACTCTAGTTACTCTAAACAGAGGTGAAAACTTGCTTTTTACTCCCGAGTC